>NC_134022.1:26752130-27054422 GCF_040712315.1 Castanea sativa
TAGGCCGACCCACCCACTACCATTGCTAACCCATCCGCCGCCGACCCACCCACCCATCAACACCCCACATCCCACCCCACCACCATCTCACACCAAAACCACCACAGTAGAACACCAAAGCCATCACCACAGAAAACAAAAACAAAAAACACAACCAAATTCGCACCCACCCACCGCCGACCCATCGACCACCCACCCACCGTCAACCCATCCACAGGCCAGCCCACCCACAACCGAATTCACACCCAAAACCCAACCGTTTTGCCCATCACCATCTGAACACACCCATTGCCGAACCCACCAATCAAATCACTGCACACACAAAAAAAAAACCACAACAACACTGATCGGCATCAGGTGGCACGGCGAGGCTTAATAGAAGAGAGAAAAGCAACAATAATGAGAAGAAAAAAGAGTGAAAGAAGAGATGGTCCTTGGCGTCTAGTCCGAATGTCTGAGGAAGAATGAGAGAGGAGAGAAAAAAAAAAAGTAAAAGTGATGAGAGAAGAGAAAGAAAAAAGAATAAAAAATAATAAAACCATATAGCATTTTGATCCGTACCGTGCCAAAGATAAGACGGTACTGTAACATGTCTCAAAATTTTGGCACATTTAACACACCTCATGATGCTCTGTTTTGGTGTTTGGTGTGCCAAATGTGTCATATTATAGCATTTAACACTCCTGCTACGAATGCTCTAAGCATATGATGCTGCTGGACCCAGTGGCGGAGCCACATGCATGCTTGGAGCCTTAGCCCCTCCAACCTTTTTAATTTTTTTTTTTTTACAATATAGGTATATTTTATTAATATTTAAAGGTTATATGAAAAAAAAATAGATAAATTGCAAATTTCACCCATGAAATTTGGGGTTGACTAGATTTTACACCCCAATATTTCGAAAACTTGATTTTACACCTGAAGTTTGGTTCCATTAGCAATTCACCCCCCACAATTAGTTTTTGCTATTAATTAACACATCGCCATACTGACATGTTTTATTTTTGTCAAATCAATATTCTTTATGAATATTGAGCAAGCTCTTTTCCATGATGTACTTTCATGCTCTTTTTCGGAATAAAGTTTCAAGTTTCCTATAAAATAAAATAAAATAAAATAAATCAACCCCAAAATTACAATGATGACCAAGTTAAAATCTGGCACAATCAAAACTACTAATTTCATGCCTAAACTTAAACACAAAGGAAAAACGTAGTTCAGGCTAGAGGTTTGTGTTTTAAATTTTTAATCACTCACTCTTCCACCACCAGACAACCCATCACTAGGCAAAACCATCACTGCTTTCGCTATCTCCACCAACACTACTAGTACTATTCCTCAAACCCAAACCCAAACTCAACAACAACAACCACAACCCCATCACAACAACAATGAACCACAAGACCCTCTTCCACTCCAACAACCAGAATCAGTACCTAATCCACAAGTTCATCTTCCACTCACAGTTAGCAGAACCTTCATTTTCAACCAAGAAAGCTATTGGCTTTTCTGGGTATCTCTCTATTGGCTCTTATCCTTTATGGCTCAGTATCTTCTCTGATTGTCCAAGATTTGCGTGACTCAGAGGATGATGATGATGATGATAAACCCAGATCATTTCTCTTACCTTTGTACAAAAGATGGAGGACTCCACAAAAGGGTGTGAAACTTAAACTAGGGAGTTTTGTGGATATAGATAAAGGGGATTTGGTTTCTCTAATTGGGGATGAGGTAGGAGACCCCAAGACCAACAATTTGCTTGCTTCTAACAAAAAAGTTGATTCCTCTTCCATTTTACCTGTTAGAGGCAATGTGTATCCAGATGGGTATGTGTGGATTTTTTTTCTTTTTTTCCTTTCGTTAACTTTTGACTTTGAATTTTATATATGTGTGTGTGTGTGTGTGTGTGTGTGTGTGTGTGTGTGTGTGTGTGTAATTAGGCATGAAACTACATAGTTTTGATGTTGATTTGGCAAAAATGAAACATGTCACCATGGTGATGTATCAGTTAATGGCAAAAACTAACTGTGAGGAGTGAATTGCTAACAGAACCAAACTTTAGGGTGTAATATCAAGTTTTTGACACGTCGGGTTCTAAAATTCAATCAACCCTAAACTTCAGGGGTGTAATTTGCAATTTACCAAAAAAAAAAATGAGTTAGCTACCCCCCAAAAGAACGCATTAATCAACTAATTCAGCCTTAGCCCCTCCAATTTTTATTTTTTTTACAATATAGGTATATTTTATAAATATTTAAAGGTTATATGAAAAAAAGAAAGAAAAAGGAGTTAGCTCCCCCCCAAAAGAACGCATTGATCAACTAATCTAGTAATCATTTCAAAAAAAAAAAAAAAAGAGTTTAGAGTTGATATACAATTGCAATAGAATGAAATAATTAGGTAATAAGTTTTGTGAGTAAATAGTGGAACCCCTAATTTTTAGGTCAATTTCAAATCCTATTAATGCATTCAAATCATTCAACATTGATAATACGTGCAATTTGGTTGAAATTTTCTATTCTCAAGATTTTATCAAGAAAAAAAAAAGCTCATATGAGACTTCAATTATAATATTTTGATTTTGATTTGTCAAACATGGATGAAGTTTTGCAAAAAAAATTATACTCCGTTAAAAAGGAAATTATGAATAATTTTGTCATAAAAAAAATAATTGATGAAGTTTATTACGGAAAATATTATTGTTGAGCATGACTTTGATAGAAGATACTATATTCTTTTTTTTCTGGGTTCTGTATATATTCAATTATACAATGTTTGTATACTTATTAGAGTTTAAGAAAATTATAAGTTTTTCTTATAAAGAAGATCTTGTGTCTAAGTGTGTATATATACATATTAACGTTGATAATTTTGTGTATATGTTGTAAGGTTGAAATTTATCAACCATTTTGTTGGCTTTATTCCATGCCAATTTGCTTGTAATTCAGCACTTAAAAACCCTGTATTTAGGTGGAATTCATGTAAGGGTAGTGTGTGAGAAAGTGTGAAGAAATGCTCAAGACTGTGCAGTGAAGCAGGGACTCGCAGCTGAATCTCGCGGGTGGCTCGCGACTTGCAAGCAGCCAAATGATGCACACAAGTGAAGCAAGCAGAGAAAACGAACAATCATGCCAACTGGAGCACTACAGGACAAAAAGTCCAGTCTAGCCATTCTGTTTGCTTGCGGCTTGAACTCGCGACTCAGTCAAGTCGCGAGGCCAAGTCGCCAACCACCTCTGTTTAGAAAATCCTGACTCTTCGCATTCCATTCTCACTCCAGTATAAATACCCCTTATACCCACAAAATGTAAAGAGTTTCTAAAGAGAATTTTTTGAGAGAAAAACCCTAGAGAAAACCAAGATTGATTCATCCACAATCTTTACATAGAGACTCTTCAAATTCCTCTACTCTCTTCCTCTCCATTGTTACATCCTTGAAAGGTACATTACCAAAATATTTTCTCACCATACCCATATCTGTGAGAATGTTGTTTGGTGCTTTGGGAAGCAGTTAAGAAGGGACCAATTTCATATTGGTTGATACTATGGGCTATAGCGGAATCCGGTAAACTAAAGAAGAAATAGGTCCAGCGCAACCTTGTTGGAGTAGGAGCTTGGGGGCCTTAGGTACTCTGGGTAGATTAGGCTTGGAGGGTCTTCTGTTGTCCATGTATCCCAACTACATTATTTAATAGATTATTGACTGCTTGGAGGGCGGGAGAGAGGTTTTACGCCAAGGCTTCGGTTTCCTCTTTGATAACACATCGCTGTGTTGTCCTTGTGTTTGCATCTCTCTTCCCTTAATCTTTGCCATTTAAAATCTGTTGTGGATGTGATTTTATTTGGTCTAGAGTGTTTATCAATTCTGTGTTAAGCTTAAGTTCATATTCCGCACATTAATTGTTTGATATTAAGCTTGAATTGGTAATTTGTTAATTTGGGTCTAAACATTCATAGTGTTTTACACGCTATTTTGAACTTTCATATGTATATAACTTACTTTAGAATCAGTAAATTAAAATTTATTTTTTCATACACACGCATATATTATGTGGATTTTTTTAGGGTAGTGTCTATTTGTGATTTGAGTTTATCTTAACACCATAGTTCAGCCCCCCAACTCAAAATTTCTGGGTCTGCCACTAGTTGGACCAATGAACAAGAAAGAAAATGAAAATCCTGACCAAATTCACCATGAAAAATCAATTTTTGGTAATAGTTCTTTATCATCAGGCTAAGACACTAATTAATTTTTGGTGTAGACAGGAATTGAACTTCGAATCTCTTATACAACCATAAAAAGTTGAGCTCGCTGAAACTCACAATTATTTGTTTAATTCGTATGGTATTATCACGTAATTTCGTCATACCTGACATCATAGGATAGGAAACACATGGTCCCGAAAGGAAACAAAATCAAGATTTAATCTTGATTTTTGGCATCAATTACATGAAAGAAGCAGAAGAAGACACAATATCAAACAAGTAAATTTTTGTTGTCTTGCTTGGAAGCGTGGAGTTCACTCATGTTCATCTTCAGCAACAACCAGTCAAACAAACTATAAATACCAGACATGGACGCGATTGTTTTGTTAATTTGTTACATCGGAATCACACACTGAGCCATCGAAACTATTTATCCAATTGTCCTATACGGTACGTCCATTGCACCAATCGAATAATCTTTAAAGTGAGTATATACTATCATGTTATTTCTACTCGAAAGTCGAAACAGTAAAGTCTGTCTGCAAGAAAAGTCATGACTACTCATGGCATAGAATGATAGAAAGTTCAAAGTAGCGCCACAACTTTGAAAATTGAGGCCATGTAAGACACTATAATCTGATTGGTTGCAGTGGAAAGAGATTTTCATAATTCATATATTATAAGCAAACAGAATAATGGTTATAGTTTATTCCAACGTATAATTGTTCCCTCAAATTTCAAAAATAAACATCATTAGTTTCTTTGTTACCTGCAGCCGACGTTTTTTTTTTTTATTTTTTTTTTTTTGTGACTAATAGAATAACGATGTAGCATCTTTTTCTTTGACTGGTCGTTTCTTTTTATTGAAGTATTACAAATTTGAAAAGAAATCTCTACCCCTTACTCTCTTACCCGCCTCTCATTTCCTTCTCTACCACAACGACCTTTTCCTCTAAACCTGAGAGATAGAAAAGTTACAAGAACTTGATATCCTGGTCTTGTCCTGCGCCACCAAAATACATATAATTGTAAGGTCGCAATTCAAGCCCTAGCCCAACAAAAAGGAGGACATAAGTCCAAAGAACCTGATACAATGAATTTATAGAGTGTGAGCTAGAAATTTTGATTCTAATGAGCTTGAACAGTAATGGCAATGACCCAAAATCACAAAACAATATAGATGAACAAGTTTATAAGATGAAGTTTATTCTCGGACTCAAGCCGAGAACCAAGTGTTTATATTTCTTCTTACTTTAAAGATTCTTTACAAATATCCTCCCCTTCTCTTTTACAGGACCTCTCCCTCTCTTCCCCTAGATTCAGATTGCTTCCCTTGATACTTATCTCATCCACCTCTTTTGAAAGTCCCTAGGTAATAGCTGTAAGGCTGAAAATCACTGTTCAAGTATCACTTCCTCATAAATGCGCTCAGAGACTTAGGTACAGAGCATTTAATGCGGTGGTAGCAACTTTCTCTAAAATCTTTTCTTTACCCCTCTTGCTCTCTGTGCCCCTTTTAAACATATCTTCATCCCCAAGACCTTCTAAAATATTATTCTAGTTAACATGACGTTCCACTTGATCCTCGCTGCACTCAGCCGAGAAGATAGTCTTCCTCGGATTATTTACGTTCACCTCATCTACCACATTTGCTTTCAGGGCTTTAAGTTTGATATTGTTATTACCATTAACTCGTCCTCGTACAAACAAACGTCATTGGCTCAAGTCCATGGCCCAAAAACGTATCTTGGGCCCTTTGTCTCCACAATAATAATACATTAAAAAAATTTACCATCTTAAAAATAATGAAGAAGATTTGATAAACTTCTCAATGTGAATGAGTTAAATAGAGATGACTCAGATGAGGAAATCTATTGCTTTGGAATTGATCGAATTGTGTTATACAATATGATTGACAATTCGAATGCTAGGGAAAGTTAGAGAATTTTGCGAGTTTCAGTGTGAAAGAGCATAACATGGAGAACCCATAATAATAATAATAATAATAATAATAATAATAATAATAATAATAATATTGTTTTGGTGAAATGGGTGTGCGTACATAAAAGTGTGATCTTTTTTTTTTTTTTTGATGAACAGAAAATTTTTATTAAAAATGAGAATAGCACTACAACACCCTTCTGGACTCTTCCAAAATAACGGAAGAGAAACAGTCAGGCCAAAACCCACAACCAAAAGATCCGAAAAAATTACAAGATAAACACCACTTAGCTAAGGAGTGTGCAGCCTAATTACACAACCTAGGGACCCAAGAAACAGAAATATTATCAAAGAAAGACAAAAGGGACCTCAAATCAGCACATAGAGACTTGATTCTCGAAGGAGGAGGCATTGCCAAATTCGAAAGAAGCTGGAAAACAACTTAAGAATCAGACTCCGCAAGGACAGCTTTGCCAACCAAAGCAAGGGCAATGGAAATCGCCCAACTAATTGCTTCTGCTTCAGCTTGGAAAGGGAGGGTGGTGTTCACTTTCATGGAGCCAGCAAATACCAACTCCCCTCTCCAGTCTCTCACTTTCATAAAAGTGTGATCTGAGAAATCGGTTTGGTTTATATTATTATTACCAAGCCTCTATTCAGCGAGATCATCTTGGCAAAGAAGTCAGATAAATATGTGAAAATACTGAGTCTCTATGGTTGCAAATCAGTGAGAAAGAATGGCACAAAAAGAGTATTAATTTTGTAATATTTTAATATAAAAAATGCCACATCACTTTTCTGTTAGCCACCTATGCAAAAACACTAACGACAGTTAATAAAATTACTAATCTTGCTTATTTTTTAAACTTCAGTGACTAATACCTTCTCAAAAAAAAAAAAAAAAACTTGAGTGACTAATAATGTTTATTTGAAACTCAAAAGGCTAATTGCACTTACAAGGTAAACATTATGGACTAATAGTGTAATTTCACCTCTTTTTTTTTTATGGATAAAGTTTTTCTCCAAATTAGTTTAAAGAGAAAGTTATACATTTGAAACATTAGGGACCACTTGAAATTTAAACATTTGATTGATAGCATAATTATTGATCTTTGATATTTTTGAAATTTTGCAAGTATAGAGGATATAATAAAAACATGCAATCTAACAGTTAGATTTTCAAAATTCACATCCAATGAAAAAATATAGGAAGAGTTTAAAGGGTTTCTCTTCAAACTAGTTCAGACAAAAACCTTTTCCTTTTTTTATTATGGTTTTGTCCATGAGACACCTCAAATTTCAAATTTTTAAATAGGTCACTTAAACCCGTGGTTGTCAAAATTCTGATCTAGATCCTACAATTTTACGATCCCACTAGCCCAAAATGATCCGAATCTTTGCGATGGTTCAAGATCAGTAGGATTGTATAATTCTGACGATTCCAAACAATCTTAATTTCTTGCTGTCTTCTTAACTTGACAAAATGCTTAGTTGGACCCAAAAAAAAAAAAATAACATCCCAATAGACCAAGTTTTGCTATTCTAAGGTAGAGAGATAGAGTGTCAGCTGGACACAAATAAAAAATAACATTTCAATAGAGTGTCACGTTTTGACGTTTTTGACATCTTTAAATGATGCTTACAAATGGATGTAGTAATGTAAGGTAATTACATTAAATGGATGCAAATTTTTTGTTTTTTATGAATGAATGTATAATTTATGTGATTATTTAACATATCAATGTGTATTTTTTTTTTTTTTTCTCAAATAATGTAAGATCTTACAATCTATAATCTGATTTCTACGATCCACAATCCTACCTACCTCCTACAACCCTACGTAAAATCCCGATTTTTGACAATCTTGCTTAAACCTTATATTTCAATAAATGTATATATAAAGAAATATATATATATATAATATAAATAAATAAAAAATAAAAAAACCCAAACAAATCCCCACACCTACCAGGGACAGAAGGTGGTATATCCTGCACCCGGCATATATGCCGGGTACAAGATATAAAAATTGCAGGGACAGAGCCAAAACTCTACTATTTGGGGGCAGACCTCCAGGACCAAAATGAAATTTAATAACACAACCTTACCCCTTTTACTAAAGAAGTTGATTCTCATGTTCAAACTTGTAATCTGTCCCTTTTTTCTTTTCTTTTTTTTTTTTCTTTTTTTTTTTTTTTTGCTCATTGTTTTTGGTGTAGGTATTTGTTAAATATATTTTAATAACGCAACCTTACTCCTCATTTACTAAAGAAGTCGATTCTTCGACTCAAACGAAGAATCAAACTTGTAATATGTCGTTATTGGTGTAGATGATTGTTATATATATATATTTTAATAACGCAATATTACCCCTAATTTACTAAAGAAATCAATTCTCAAACTCAAACTCGTAATTTGTCATTTTTGTTGTAGGTGATTATTATATGTATTTTAATAATGCAACCACACCCCTACTAAAGATGTCAATTTTCAGACTCAAAACTTATATTCTGTCATTTTTGGTATAATATTATATATATATATATATATATATATATATATAATAAGTCGTTTTTGGTGTAGGTAATTGTTATAAATATTTTAAATTTTATTTTGGCCTTAGAGGTCTGCCACTCAAATAGTAGAGGTCGTAAATCAAATATACAATACTATAAGCGTAGACATCTATTTTCCTATTTTACTAATTAAAATAATATATATTATCCACTAAAAAAATATATCCCAAAAAAAATAATCTCCTCTCTCTAACTTTCTCTCTCTTCCTTCCTCCCATCTCTCTCTCTCTCTCCACTGTGAACAAACCCAAACCCCAACCATAGCAAGAACAACCACGTGAAAATGGCCACCTTGCCGCCACCACGCCACCGGCCGGCAACCACAACCACAACCAAACTCACCACCAACAACAACCGCAAGAAACAACCACCAAGAGGAAAAGAAACACAAAAAATTGCCAAAAACCACCACTAACAACCACAATCACAACACACGGCCACCATAAAAACCACCAAGAGAAAAAAAAAAAAAAATCGAAGAAACCCACCACGAGGAACCACAAAGACACCAAAACTGGGTTACAAACCACCACGCCACCGACTCCACACGCCCACTCGCCGATCTCCACACGCTGATCAGCAACCCCAAGCCGCCATCAGAAACCCACGCCACCGATTAGACAACCCACGCCGTCGATTAGCACACAACTCGCCGATCTCCACCTAAATCTCGCCGATCTCGCCACAAAAAATACCCAGAAAAACGCCATCACCGCCGTGAAAGAGCGACTGATCTCGCCACAACCTCCAACGCAGCACCCACGCCGTGAGTCCGTGACCACGCCGAATCCAACCTAACTCCGATGGCATGCTTTGAACGAGACAGGGAGAGATGTGAGAGAGGGAGTGAGAACTGATTAGGATGAAAGATAGGGAGAATCAGAGAAAAAAAGAAAAAAAAAAAAAGAGAAATAGCTGAATGGGAGAGAGGGAGAGAGCGAGAGAGAGAGAAATAACATAATAAGTTTACAAGTTGCTACAGCACCGTCTTAGAAGTAAGATGGTACTGTAGCGGTATTGAAAAAAAATTTACAAGTAGCAGAATGGAAGCTGGCTTATTTGGTGTATTAATGCTAAAATTCTCTTACTGTAGCATTTGGTGCATCATTCGCATTTTTCCCTAAACGTTTTACATCGTTCACTTCCTTTCTAGCTAGCCACTCAAGTCTCTAATTAGAACCGGTGTTCTCATACTTACTTTTAAGTTTAACTCCCTTCAATTAGATCTATCTTTGGCTTAAAATACCCTATAATGATGGCAATCTATAATTCACTTTGTTTAGCAAGTCCTCTCACACTATCTTTGTTTACTATTATGAAGGCTCTATATAATAATGGACCATATGTATAGTGTGTTATATCTTCCTTAACAAATATATATATATATATATATATATATATATATATATATATATTAAAATCTTGATAGGTACAAAATTCTTCTTTTTAGTTTTTCATTTATATATATACACATATACACGCACACACAAAAGTTACATGTTTGCAAAAGTATCATATAACAATATTTGAAAAATATATAATAAAAAAAGACTTAGCATATTCGCACCCCACATATAAATTTCTGGTTCTGCCCCTATCAGTACTCATCGTGGACTATCTCGAGAACTTGATCACACCTAGCATGTTGAGAAGGACAACTGACACCGATCAAGGATAGCAAAGTGAGATATAATAGATAATGTACGGACGTATAAAAAAGTAGAATGATAAAAAATGTTTAGTTATTTCCCGTGTGTATTTGATAGATGAGATGGAAAGTTGGAAAAATAGAAAACATGATTTGAATAAATTTTGTGGAATAAGAATTAATGACAACAGAAATGTTGTAACTGTTTTTTTTTTTTTTTTGAGAAGAGGAAATGTTGTAGCCAAAATATGGACAAAATAGTAAATTTTCTGTAATAAACATTTTCTCACATACTTTTCCTTCCAATTTTGGGAGAATGGCTTTTGGTAATTCGGTGGAAACTTCACTCGCTCCTTTTTCCATCCTTTCTCGTTCCCACCAAACCAAATAAGTTGAAAACTCTAATTTTGCTTCCTCCATTTTTGTTCTTCTCACTTTTCCACCAACCAAACGTACCACAAGAAAAGTATTCCACGTGAACATTTGCCTTTCATTATATTATTGTCACATTTCTTCCATTATCTCTTAGAGAAAGGACATTAAAAAAATAAAAATAAAAAAAATCTTGCAGATACTTCAGCCGATATCATCAACCACATTATTTGTTTATTTGTTTGGTCATTTGATGCACTCGATTGTTAGAGACAAGGAAGTCATTTGTAGGTCCAACGCAAATGAATGAATGATCCATTTTCATCAAAAAAATAGAGGTTTTGTTTTAGGTAGTCAGATTTGTACCACAGATATGAAACATTGCCAAGCATACTATTGATTGAATTGAACCTGTAAATCCTGATCTTCCATGTGACATGTAACCGGGACAGCATGGCATGGACCTGGGTGAATGATTACTCTATCATCTTTGAGTCTCAGAATATTTTCATGGCTTGTGTACTCACAAAAACTAGCACATGTAGCAAGGACATTGTTATAGTTGTAGTTATATTATCATGCTGAAAAGCATAGGCCATTGTAATGGCCATTTTGGGCCTAAACCCAAGTTTAGAATATTCGTTTACTTGAAAGTTCTGGCATTAACTTTTGAGTGAGTGTCCAAGCTTTTTCTAAGGCTGGGCTTGGGTTTTCGAACATGCAGGCCTGAAAACCAGTATAAAAACTATCCCTGCCTAATAGTAAATCTAACCCAGTGGGCTTTTTTTTTTTTTTTTTTGCTGAATTTGCCCAGTTGGGATTGATTTTAGCTTCCTTCATTGGCTGAAAAGTCCTTAAAAAAATATAACGGATGAGATAATGGTCCTTGAGTGAGGCTGAGATGAGCTTAAAGCCCATGTAGTCATCAGCAGGAGGAGGGTGGGCTTTCTATAAGGCCTAGCCTACTTATGTACAATAGATTGAGCTATACCATATTTTTAAAGAAACGAGGGTGAGTTGCACGTGCGGACCCTCTAGTAAGAAAATTAATATAAATTTTTTTTTGTTAAAAAATTATGAAGTTATGTACTTAAATTCAAAATAGCTATTTAAATATCTATATACTATGACAATTTCTTAGAACTTATTTACTAAATGTAATATCTACTCACCAAAAAATGCTACAAAGAATGATAATGAATGTCATCATTTTTCTATAATATTTAAATTTTCGTAATAAATAATAATATATGCTACAAATTTTTTGAAGATCTTCATTAAATTAAATATTTGCAATCATCTACAATGAAGATTTTGTTATTCATATTTCATTCTTTATTATCTTATTTTATGAATCTAACTACGGTATTTAGCTTACTTATTTTTAATGAATACCCTTTTAAGTAGAAAAATAAATTAAAATAAGAACAAAATAACGAAAGACATGTGATATCAACGTTTTTATTAGATAAAATTATAGGTGTAGAAGATTTAAACCTAATAAATTAGTGTTTTCTAGGTAACAAATAGAACATCATATATCATCATTCTAACTTTCCAAGCATGACTACTAGTCTATGACATAAAAATACACAAAGAAATTTTTTGGGACATTAAAATTTAGTAGGAGTATATTAGACATTGCACAATGGAATATTTTAGGAATTATAAGATTTTGTTAGGATTTAACTAAGAGAAAAGCAATAGGGGTATATGCTCATTCACAAAATATAAATGATGAAATTATTCAACTTTACTTTAGGGGGGAATGCAACTACCCTGAACATAAATGAGGAAAGTGTTACTTCATCAATTTGTGTGTGTGTTATGTGTGTGTAAAACAATGTGTGTGTGTGTGTGTGTGTGTGTGTATTTTTATTTTTTAAAAAAAACTTGAAACAATGTGTAAAAAAAAAAATCAACCAAAAAAAATTATGCATTAAACAATGAATTTTAGTTCAACAAACTGAATAAACCAAAAAAGAAGTCTAGAAACACAACAACAAGTCACGATATTTTTACAATACCTTTATTTTTAGCTATGGTGGATCCTAGTCTGATATTTTTTTATTTTATTTTAGAGTAATATAACATTCACAATATTTTCATAATAAATCTTAGGTGGTAAATTGCTATTGGTTTTAAATTTGGCTAACCACTTTTAACCGTGTATTTAAAAATAAAATAAAAATCCAATTGAAGAAAATTGTGCCTAAAACAATGAGTTTTGGCTTACTAAATTTTACTAAACAAAAAAAGAAGCTTAGGAACACAACAAAATGTCACACAAAAAAGAAGTTTAGAAATATAACAAAACATCACAACATTTTCGTAATATTTTTTATTTCCAGTTGTAGTAGGTCCTAGTTTGATATTTTATTATTTAATTTTTACATCCATAGCATTTTTACAACGAATCTTAGGTAAAAAATTATTATTAGCTTTAAAATTATGCATTAAAAAAAACATGCAAAAAGACAATACAAGAAAATTGTGCGTGAAACGTACAGTGAATTTTGGCTTACCCAATTTGACTATATATACTGATGATGCGAAGAAAATCAGTGGGTTGGATGCTTCAGACTTGAAAGGACTATTGGCTGGCTTGATAGCCTGAAAAAGCAAGAAAAGCGATCAAAGGTGACTGGGGTTGCCGGCCAAGAACCCTCTGATGGCAAAGTTAGTTTTTCTCTCTATAATTTTGGAGTTCAAACTTTTTAGGATGTGTAAAAGCGTACCTTTGTTTGGTCTGAATGAGCGTTTATATAGTGTCCTAAAGACAATTATCAAACTTGTAACCTCTCCTGGATTCGAGGAGATGCGAGGGTTCAAGGATAACTTCCACAACTGCTTAGGAGTTACATACTTCTCACATAACGGTCACTAGAAGTTATGCGTGTAATAAGGAGTTGTAATGCACATTAAGGAAAATCCCTAAGTGTCAGGGGCTCGTCCAAGGGTTCTCCTGTCGAGCGTACCTCGTTTAGAAGGAAGGTCGTCCCCCTATGGACGACCTTGTTCAGGATGAGATCTATGTCTCCCTTGGACAAGACGGCGTGGTTTTGTCACTTGGCCTTGCGAATCTCGTCCAAACTTCTTCCTACATGGACGAGATTATTATGGACGGGGTTCCTACAATCCTTGCTTTACTGGCCTTGTCCTGGACGACCTCTTTGGACGACGTTGGAGTTGGTATTTTATCATACCCCATCAGTTGCCCCCTTGTCTATGGGTCGTCTAGGACGTACATCAACTGACGTCATCATTTGGATGCGTGTTTTTTATTAGCTGTTGTGTATGCCATGTGTTGCAGTTTCATTGCCAACTTGTCATGTTGATTTAATTTTTCGAGGGAAGTGCCACGTGGCATGTCTTGATTAGTCATGTAATTCGAGACACCATTTTTCAACGCCTATAAATAGTGGAATTCCTCCCATACTCTCTGCAATTTTTCAAATTTTCTTCTTTGACATCCTCGTCTTAGCGCCTTGTCTAGAAGTTTCCTGCGTCCGTAGTTCCCCTTCGTCTAGACTCAAGTATTTTCTCCATCCTCGTCCTCAGGTTTTAAGATTTCTCAAAGAATGTCTGAAGTAGACCTTTCTTCGTCTAACAATAGTGTTGACAAAGCTATAGACGAGTACCATGACCCTAGTAGTTTTAGTGGGTCTAGTGATAGTAGTAGTAGTGATTGCAATAATAGTAGTGAGGGAAACACCACGAACAAGTATACGTCAGGTGTCCTTGGGGTTCCCCTAGAGGTATTTCAAGAAAGCCTTAGGACGAGGGCTAAGTCAGGTTCTGGGGCTGGCACAAGCGCTCCCTCGTCTTCTACTCAAGACAAGGAGGAGGTGGTTTATAGTTGTGCTATTAGGGTTGCTTCTAAGACAGATGAGAGAAAGTTAGGCATTCTTAAGACTTGGTACCAAATCCCTGAAAGTTTAAATCCTAGGGTTCTTGTGCGTGATGAGTGGTGTTGTCAACCCCGTTTTGGCGTTGGCATTTATGAGGCTTAGCTCTTGGGGGGTTTGAGGTTGCCTTTCAATGCCTTTGCTAGGGAGTTGCTTTCTAGGTTAGGTTTAGGTATATGCCAGTTCAACCCCAATGCATGGAGGCTAATAGTCGTTATGCAAGTTTTATGGAGGGAGGTGTTTGAGGGGGATCGTCCTCTTACTATGGACGAGTTCCTCTTCTGTTATAAGCCCTCCGAGATTAACCAATCCCTTGGCTTTTATCAGTTCACAACTAGAGGGAGAGATTATAGGCTGATAAAATTCTTAGTCACCTCAGATAGGAAATGGAAGACAGAGTTCTTCTTCGTCTCTGGCTTTTGGGTTGGACGCCCTATTGAGGTTGACAGGGATCCATTCCCTCCCTACACAGGAGAGTTAGGAAACCTTTGTCCTGAAGATATGTCTGGTTGTCCCTTTACTTCTTGTTACACTTTTTATTGTAGTCGTCTGATCACCCTCCTCTCTTTTTTGTAGGTGCAAAACGACCTCATTTGAGCAGGTTTTACCTTGAGCGAGTTCAGAAAGCTCGCCTACACCCTAAGAGGGACTTCCACTCTTTGGTCACTCTTCAACGCCTCGCTACTTGGGGACTTGGTCCTGAGCCTTCTCTTAAAGCCACAGCCCATGAGCATACAATCCGTAGACGTAAGTTTTTATTTAGAGTGATCCCTTTTGTCATTTCTAGAAGTGATTCTAACAAATTTCTTTGCAGGAATGGCTACCATGAAGGAGAATAAAGGGAAGGAGATAATGGATGAGGATGTGGGGCCAGAGGTTCAGTCTCAACCTCAACCTGCCCTCGGGGAGTCTCATCCTCGTCCTGTCCTTGAGGATTCTCAGCCTCGTCCTGTCCTTGAGGATTCTCAACCTCGTCCTTCCACTGGGGATAAAAGGAAGAGCTTGTCCCTTGGAGTTGATTTTGGGAATCTTCCAAGCAGACGTAAGGAAAAGAGGGTTAAGCATAGGTCGTCCAAGGCTAAGGACGCTCAAACCCAGGACGATCAACCCAATCCTTTCCTCGTCCTCCAGGGTCATTCCATCCAAATTCTGGATGTTGATTTTGAATCTAAGGATCCCCCGTCCTTGCAAATCTCATCCAAAGTTGCCGCTCCTTCTTCGTCTCAGCCCTTTCAATAAGTACCTCAAAACCTTCTTTCCAATGAGGACTTGGCTTGGGAAAGGTTTGAGAAGGTCGTGACGGACGAGGACGTAACGGCATGCTATGACATGTCCTTAAAGGATTTTGAACGTTCTGGCGTTCATGACCTTTTTAAGCTATGTCTTTTTCATATTATGTATGCCTCGTCTTGTCAGCTATGTATATATGCGTATTATAATGAAATTTTAACTGGTGCAGGCAATGTCTAAGTTTATCGCCGCATCCAAGCAGGCAACTGAATTAGACAAGATGAGGATTCTACTTGAGAGGACAGTCCAAAAGGGGAAGGACTAGTCTAAAAGGTGGGCTGAAGTGGCTGCCAAGGCTAAGGAAGATGCAAAGAAACTGAAAAGCAACGTCGAGGGGTTAAAGACAGACATCAAAAAGAAAGACGCTCGTCTTGAGCTCCTCCAGAAGAAGAACAACGAGTGTAGCGCCCTTCTTGCAAAGGTTAAGGAAGACACAGTTGCAGAGTTTAAGGCGTCCAAACAGTTCACTGATCTACTGGACACCAACTATGCAGCTGGGTTTGAAGATTTCAGGATGGAAGCAGTGGAGAAGTTCCTTGAAATTGACTTCAGCCTTATTAAACTTAACATTGGTGGAGTTACTTCAAGTTCCCTCCTCCAGACAAGCTCAGAGGACGCTAATGTTGAGGACGATGCCTCTACAAAGCCAGCTCAGGACGACCCCAATACTAATGCCCCTCCTGTTTGAAGACGAGATTTTTAATTTTTTCCAGTGTTATTGTTGGTTTTTCTTTTAGTTGGGTCCATTGTTTTTAGGATCCTTATTTAAAATGTATTTGAATACAATTCTCTTGTCCAGAGTGCTTTGGATGAGTTTATTAATAATTGCCTTTTAAGGCTTATTTTGTAAGGGTTTCTGGACGGTGATCGTCTACCCTCTTTAGACTAATGAATATTTACTTTTAACCATTATTTATTGTATGGATGAGTTTATCCTCTGTTTTCATCATTAATGTTATTGGCTTTTAAACAATTTGAGCATTCTAAGTGTTGAGTGGTCATCCATGCGCTTTTCTTATGGACTACCCACCTATGCACGGACGTCTTTGTTAGCCATTTAAATTTTTCTAAGTGTGACTCATCTTAGAAACGACAATGATGATTTTGCCAGTCTTTTAGCTCGTCCTTGGGATAGGCAGTTGGCATTCATCTTTCGTCTAGACGTTTCTAGTGTTTGCCTCGTCCTAGAACACCTGGACGTCTTGGCCAGATGCTCGTCCATGGACTAGCTTCACTGTATGCCCTTTTCTCGTCCGCTTATTTTCAAACGAGGAAAGCTTAGATGAGTATGCCTTAGCTTTTTTTTTTCTTTGCTTTATCCTCATTTCGAGGAAAACTTATGAATGTTACATCCCTGCGTCCAGAGATTTTCATTCGTCTTAGGCTTTTGCCCCCTTGTGAGTACTATCATGAAAATTAGATTTATGCATTAAATACATTAGAAATCTAAACCACACTATTATATAAACATTGTCCACAAATATGGCACATGCTTAGAAGCTAGTGCCTTAGGAAAATACTTACATACATAACCTCGTCTTTCACAAACTTGTCTGTAAACGGTGCAAAAGTTTAAGAACTAGTGCACTTTTATTCTTAAAACACATCATAGTAGTAATAAGAACACAATAGTAAATATAAGTAATCAGGTAGACCATAGCTGTAACCTCGTCTTTGCTTCCCCTCGTCCCAACTCATTATTGATAGTACCTCCTCAGGTGCTCCACGTTCTAGGGATGCTCTAACTTCCGTCCATTTGAAAGTTTTCAAGTAGTACGACCCCTACCTTTTACAGTTGATTACCCTATAGGGTCCTTCCTAATTGGGTCCTAATATTCCATGAGCTAGGTTCCTGGTTGCCAAGGACACCCTTTTAAGAACAAGGTCTCCAACGTTGAAACGCATGGGTTTTACCATGGCATCATGCTGCCTAGCCATCAGATTCTTGTATCTTGTTGTCCTTTGCTCCGCATCCATCCTTACTTCATCAATGAGATCAAGGTCAAGACGAAGTTGTTCTTCATTTTCCTTCTCTTGATACTTCATCACTCAGTGGTTAGCCATATGAACTTCTGCTGGTATGATTGCTTCACTTCCATAGGCTAGCTTGAAGGGGGTTTCTCCTGTCAGGGTTCTCACAATCGTTCAGTAGGCCTAAAGAACACTTGGTAACTCGTCTGGCCATATCCCATTTGTCCACTCGAGCCGAATCTTGATAATTTTCAGCAGGGATTGGTTTGCCACTTCTGCTTGTCCGTTCGCCTGCGGGTGGGAGGGCGAGGAATAGTGATTCTTGATTCCGAACTGTTCACAAAAGTCCCTGAAAGGTGCGTTATCAAACTGTCGTCCGTTGTCAGATACTAGTACCCTAGGTACTCTGAACCTACATAGAATATTCTTCCAAACAAAATTCTTAACATTTTGCTGAGTAATTTTTGCAAGAGGTTCGGCCTCCACCCACTTGGTAAAGTAGTCAATCTTTACTACCAAAAATTTCATTTGTCTGATTCCTAGGGGGAAAAGACCTAGGATATCCAGTCCCCATTGTGCAAAGAGCCACGGGGCTATCATTGGGGTCTAGTACTCCGACGACTGTCTAAGGATGTTGCTATAGCATTGACACTGGTCACACACCTTGACATAAGCCTTAGCATTTGCTTGAATTGTAGGCTAGTAGTAGCCTGCATAGACGACCTTATGGATTAGCGATCTTGCTCCTGAGTGATTCCCACATGCTCCTTCATGAACCTCCCTCAGCACATAGTTTGATTCGTCTAGAGCCAAGCACCTTAGGTAGGGCTGAGAAAAGCCTTGCTTGTATAGTACTTCGTTTATGAGGACGTACTTGGCAGCCCTGACCCTCAGCTTCCTAGCCTCATCCTTGTCTTCTGGAAGCCTGCCATCCTTAAGATAGATTATTATTGGATTCATCCAATTTTCTCCTCCTCCCATTTGCTGTATATTTGGGAGATCTATGCTCGACATGTATTGGATTTTGTCGTACTCATCCATAACTCCTCCTCCCGAAGCTGCTTTTGCCAAGGCATCCACTTCCATATTTTCCTCCCTTAGGAGTTGAACAAAACTCACTTCTGTAAACTTTTGGACAAGCTGTTTCACTTTGCTGATGTATCTCTTCATCTGATCTTCCTTAGCATCACACATTCCTTTCACTTGATTGATGATTAGCTGAGAATCTCCTTTGACTATTATTGATTCCGCCCATAGGGACTTAACCAATTCCAATCCTTTGAGTAGGGCTTCATACTCAGCTTCATTGTTGGTGGTTTGGTACTGCGAACGGGTTGCGTACTCCAGCTTGTCACCCTCTAGGGACCTGAGTATGACTTCAATCACCCTGCGTATAATGTGAACGACCCATCCACATTAATAACCCACATTTCAACTTCGTCTTTGTCCAACTCGTCCTGGCTGGGGGCAAATTCCGCAATGAAATCCGCTAACGCCTGTGTCTTTATCGCACTCCTCGGCTAGTATCTGATGTCAAACTCACTAAGTTCCAGTGCCCATTGGATTAGCCGTCCGGCAGCTTCTAACTTGTGCATCGTCTTCTTTAAGGGATGATCTGTTAGGACATTGATAATGTGGGCTTGGAAATAATGTCTCAGCTTCTTAGAAGCTGTGATTAAAGCAAAGGCTAGCTTCTCCATCATCGGGTATCGTCCTTTCGCTCCTCTCAATGCCCTGCTCGTATAGTAAACTGGTTTCTGAATCCGCCCTTCTTCTCTGACCAACACTGAGCTCACAGCATGCGGGGACACTGCCAAATACAAATACAATTCTTCACCGGGTACAGATGGACTTAGCAATGGCGCCGTCATGAGGTAAGTCTTCAGGTCTTGAAAGGCCTTCTGACACTCGTCTGTCCACTCAAATGCCTTCCTGAGAATTTTAAAGAATGGCAAACACTTGTCAGTAGCTTTCGATACAAACTTGTTAAGGGCGGCAACCCGTTTGGTAAGTGACTAGACTTCTTTGACATTCTTCGATGGTTCCATATTTAGTATTGCCATAATTTTGTCCAGATTTTCCTCAATTCCTCTGTGTGAAACCATGAACCCTAAAAACTTTCCCGACGAAACTCCAAAAGCACACTTGTTTGGATTTAGTTTCATGTTGTACTGCCGAAGTGTATTAAAGGTCTCTTGAAGGTCGTCTGGATGCTTCCCCTTATCCAAGCTCTTTACCAGCATATCTTCGACATAAACCTCCACATTTCGCCCGATTTGAGGACGGAACATGTGGTTAACCAGTCTTTGATAAGTCTCCCCTGCCTTCTTCAAACCAAAGGGCATTACCTTGTAGCAAAATAACCCTTGGCTGGTAATGAATGAGGTTTTTTCTTGATCTGCCTCGTCCATTTTTATTTGGTTGTAACCTGAGAAGGCGTCCATGAAACTCAGCAACCTGTGACCTGCTGTCGAGTCCACCAGCTGGTCAATGCGTGGCAATGGATAACTGTCCTTGGGGCAAGCTTTGTTTAAGTCAGTAAAGTCCACGCACATTCGTCACTTGCCGTTGGCCTTCTTTACCATGACTACGTTCACCAACCAGTCCGGGTAATAAGCTTTTCGGATGAACTCCGCGGTGATCAATTTCTGGACTTCTTCTTTGATGGCATTGTCTCGTTCAGGAGCAAAAATCCTCTTCTTCTAGCACACTGGTTTGGAGTAGGGACACACGTTCAGACGGTGAGTAATGACACTTGGATCAATACCTGGCATGTCCTTATGACTCCATGCAAATACATCAAGGCTTTTCTTCAAAAACTGGACCAAAGTATGCTTTGCCTCTTCTTCCATGCTCGCCCCAATTCTAGTGAACTTTTCGGGTCTACTCTCGTCCAAAGGGACATCTTCTAACACCTCAATAGATTCTGCTGCAATCCTTCTCTCGTCTATGCTCATCATTTGTACATGCTCGTCCGTCACCATCATGGCTAGATAGCACTCTCTGGCGGCTAACTGATCTCTTTGTACTTGGCCCACTCCATGCTCAGTTGGAAATTTGACGAACAAATGATAGGTAGAGTTACTGCCTTCCAACTATTTAAAGTTGGCCTTCCAATAATAGTATTATATGATGATGAACAATCAACAATGAGGAAATTTACCTCTTTGGTTATCTGTTGTGGATACACGCCAACCACCACCGGTAATGTAATGGTGCCCACAGGCTGCACCTTCATTCCTCCGAATCCCACCAATGGCAAATTCACTAGTTGAAGTTGATCTCGTCCTAGCCTTATTTGTTGGAAGACGGGGTAATACAGAATGTCTGTCGAACTGCCATTGTCTATCAATACCCTCCTAGTCGTATAATCAGCAATGAGTAGGGTAATGACTATCGCGTCATCGTGCGGATGGTGAACTCGTCCAGCATCTTTGTCCGTGAATGTGATAGCTTGCTTGTCTGCTTCCCTCGTCCTGGGAGATCGTCCAGACAGTTGGACGTTTTGCACCACCTTTAGGTATGTCTTCCTCAACTTGGACGACTGAGCTGCCAAGGTTCATCCCATAATAACTCTTATTTCTCCAAGTGGGGGTCTTAATGACTCTTCCACCTTGGCCTTCAGCTTCTCATCTCTCTGGTCTCGTCCAAGGAAATTCCTAAACTTCCCTTGCCTGATAAGATTCTCTATCTGCTGCTTCAAATCAAAACACTTATCCGTGTCATGCCCATAGTCTCTATGAAAGCGGCAATACTTGTTCCTATTGCGCTTATTAGGATCTCCTTTTATTTTCTCTAGCCACTTCAAGGACGGATCATTCTTGATTTGCATAAGCACTTACTCTAGTGGCGTATTCAGGGGTGTGTATTGTTAATTTCTCGCTGAGGAACTCGCCTTCTTACCATCTTTTTCTTTTTTCTCTTCTGCCCGAGCCTTCTTTGGACGAGGACCCTGATCTGGATAACGTTGGGACCTGCTTCTGAGCGTTTTAATCTCTTTCTCTTCCAGTGCCAACTGATGATGCGAAGAAAATCAGTGGACTGGATACTTCGAACTTGAAAGGACTACTGGCTGACTTGATGGCCTGAAAAAGGAAGAAAAACGATCAAAGGTGACCGGGGTTACCGGCCAAGAACCCTCCGATGGCAAAGTTAGTTTTTCTCTCTATACTTTTGGAGTTCCAACATTTTAGGATGTGTAAAAACGTACCTTTGTTTGGTCTGAATGAGCGTTTATATAGTGTCCTAAAGACAGTTATCAAACTTGTAACCTCTCTTGGATTCGAGGAGGTGTAAGGTTTCAAAAATAACTTCCACAACTGCTTAGGAGTTACATACTTCTCACATAACGGTTACTGGAAGTTATGCATGTAATAAGGAGTTGTAATGCACATTCAGGAAAATCCCTAAGTGTCAGGGGCTTGTCCGAGGGTTCTCCTATCAAGCGTACCTCGCTTAGAAGGAAGGTCATTCCCCTATGGACAACCTTGTTCAGGATGAGATCTATGGCTCCCTTGGACAAGACGGCGCGGTTTTGTCACTTGGCCATGCGAATCTCGTCCAAACCTCTTCTTGCATGGACGAGATTATTATGGACGGGGTTCCTATAATCCTTGCTTTACTGGCCTTGTCCTAGACGACCTCCATGGATGACGTTGGAATTGGTATTTTATCATACCCCATCATATACTAAAAAAGAAGTCTAAGAATATTACAAAATATTAAAACATTTTCACAATACTTTTATTTTTAGGATCCGAATAGATATATTTTTATTTTATTTGAGAGAAATGCTACATCTATAACATTTTTAGAACAAATTATAAATGACAATTTGTTATTGGTTTTAAATTGAACCCACTACTGATATCACTTTTTTATCATTCAAAAATACCTCGTCACATAAAATTTGTTACAAAATTATTGTGAAAATGTTGTGGACATAGCATTTCTTTTTATTTTATTTTATTTTATTTTGATATATAAGGAGAACTGAGATCTTGCGGTCGTGAAAATATTGTAATAAGAAGAAGATGTTATAACATTTTCATAATACATTTATTTTTAGTTGTGATTGTTCTCAGTCTCTTATTTTATTATTTTATTTTGATCTTTAAAAAATTGACACCTCAATAATTATGAAAATATTATAAAAATTTGTTGCGTCAATGTAATTGTATATGCACATATAATATTTAAAAGCACAAGTAAAACTAGCGTATTGTGGAAAAAAAAAAAAAAAAAGGCCAATGAATAGTGCAAATTGTCAATGTAGGGACATGATTTGCACCTAAGCCCATAAATGGGAAGGGGATAGGCCTAAAGAACCCAATACAATGAATTTGTAAAGAGCGGGCTAAAAATCTAAATTACAGATGTTGTTGTTGAGTCTACAGTGTTTTTCTTTTTCTTCCTTCAACCTTCGATTCCCCTTCTCTGGGACCTTCTTCTATCTTATACTTCCTTGTTCCTCTCATTTCCGCTCACCACGTGTAGGTCTAGACTGCTAATATTGATACTTGTCCCATCATCACATTTCTGAAGTTTTTAGGTAATAGCTTTAAGGCTGAAAATCACTATTCAGATATCACTTCCTCATCAATGCGGCTAGAGATTTGGATACAGAGCATTCAATGTGGTGGTGGTAGCAGCTTTCTCTTAAATATTTCATAACTGTTCTTGCGCTTTGTGCCCCCATGAAACATATCTTCATCAACAAGTAGGGATGACAATTTTTCTCCGCCCTGCTTAACCCGCCCCTCCCCGCTTCGCTTCGCACGGGTTTTTCCCGCCCCGCAAAGGTGGTGGAGTGGGGATGGGGCAAGCTTTTAGCCCCGTACTACGGGGTGGGGCAGGGATGGGTTTAGACTTTTTAGACTCGCCCCGCCCCTCTCCGTCCCCACCCCGCCCCGTGTTGTTAAGAGTTATAATTGTAAATTTTTCATATCCTAAAACTCTACTATTTAAACAAACATATCAATATCATCTTATTTTATTCTACTTAATGTAGTTCTCTACCTTTATTTTGTTATGTATTATACTATGATATTTTTTTTCCTTTGTGATTGTCTTGTTAAACACTTGGATATATTATTCAATTTTTTCTTAAAATTGATTTGATTTGATGGGATAAATTTAGTTGTAATTTCAAGTATATTTTTATTAATGAAATAGGTTTCATTAAAAAAATTGTATAGGTTGTAGGGCAAATTAACAAAACGTAAAGTTTTACGGGGTGGGGCGGGGTTTTGCGGGGCCTTAAGGGGCGGGGATGGGTTGAGAAAGTTTTCCCTGTCATGCGGGACGGGGCGGGGATGAGGCAAGACAAAACCATGCGGGGCGGGGATGAAGACCCCATCCTTCGGCCCCGCCTCGCCCCATTGCCATCCCTATCAACAAGACCACCTAAAAGATCATTCTGGACAACATGACGTACCATCTGATCCTTACTTCGCTTAGCTGAGGAGACACCCCTCCTTGGATTACCTCCTTTAGTTTCCTCAATCACAATTTACTTGTGGATCTCTAGGTCTGACATCTTCATTACCATTAATCTGTCCTCGGACAAATGAACAACCTTGGACAAAGCCCATGGCCCAAAATTCATTTTGGGCCTTTTATCCCTACAGTCAATAATTGTAAAAATATTGTAAGAATTTATTAAGTCAATATAACTATATATACACATAAATATTTAAAAGAAAAGGCAAAAACAACACATCCAAAACTGGCATATTGTGGTTTGTGGGGAAAAAAAAGCCTAACGAACAATGTTGTGAAAATGTTACGAAAAATATTGTAGATGTAACACTTCCTTTTTCATAATACCTTTAGTTTTTGTTGTTGATTCTAGTATGATATTTTATTTTAATTTATAAGGAATTAACATACCAACAGTTGTAAAAATATTGTGACAATTTATTGTATTAACTAACAGTTATATATATAAAGAGTGGACATGATATTACCCAAAAAAAAAAAAGCAGAGAAAAAGAAGAAGAAAAGAAAGCAGTGGAAAAAAAAAGGAACAACTGTTCAAAACTTGGAAAAAAAAAAACAAAAGAAAGGGACTCACTAAACCAAAGCACTGTAACTAAAGTGCTTTAGTTAGCGCATTCGCACTTTGTTAACTCAGTGTAACTGTATATACACATAAATATTTAAAAGAAAAGGCAAAAACAGCACATCCAAAATTGGCATACTGTGGTTTGTGGGAAAAAAAAAAGCCTAATGAACAATGTTGTGAAAGTGTTACGAAAAATATTATAGATGTAGCACTTCTTTTTTCATAATACCTTTAGTTTTAGTTGTAAATGATTCTAGTGTGATATTTTATTTTAACCTATAAGGAATTAACATATCAACAGTTGCAAAAATATTGTGACAATTTATTGTGTTAACTAACAATTTTATATATATACCCAAAAAAAAAAGCAAAGAAAAAAAAAACAGTGGGAAAAAAAAGAAGCAACTGTTCAAAACTTGGAAAAAATAAAAGAAAAGAAAAGATAGGGACTCACTAAACCAAAGCACTGTAGCTACAGTGCTTTAGCGCATTCGCGCTTTTATATATAGAGATAAAATCTTATGCAACACGTTTATGTTTAGTTTCTCTTTCCACATTAATATGAATCATATGATGTAACAATATTCTTTTTTTAGATTTAGATAAGTTAGAATTTCAACCTATGGCTTAAAATGTAGACAGGGCTCAAACCCAGGAATCTAAGTTATTAATAGTTACACACACACACACACACACACACACACACACACACACACACACACACATATATATATATATATATATGTTTATTTATTTTTATTGCATCTCACACACCACACCCTACAATATAACCATTCATTTTTTTTTTCTTTCCCATCTCTCATTCTAAGGTATAATTATGTTATTTGGTCCTAACAAAATGATCTCAACTTGATCCTTGTAAGTTAAAAAATAATTATTAGGTGTGCTCAAAATGCAGTGACAAGATACTCCATCTTTTCAGATTCATGATAGATCTCATTATGGATTTAATTAATAGAATTAGCCATAAACACGAGAGTAATGAACACCATATCATTGTGCTCTAAGAGTACCCATAATTTTCCCAAAGCTGAGTTAGGTCGGATTGGATTGAGGATTTACTTAATTTGAAGGGAGGGGGGAGGGGGTTAAGTTGGGTTGAAATATACCCCAAAACGAACCAACCAACTCATACACATGCTTAGTCGAGTATAAATGGAAATAGTGCTTATTTGTTGCATTAGATACTTTATGCTATTTGGTTCCTTAAAAAAAAAAAAAACTTTTTGCTATTTAAAACTTCATTCCATTAAATAAGATATAATGTGGTAAGGAATTTTTTTTTAAGATGAAAAGATGAATTGACCTATTTCGCAAGGAATTGGAAATGATACGATGAATACATCATTATCTTAAAATAATGTAGACTTTGCTGAATCATATTCACGTGAAATTTACATGTATGTGAGAGAGAAAATGTATATATTTTATTTACTATATATAAAACACTTTCACATGAGAGAAATATACTTATACCAAGAGATGTGTAAGTGTAACCCAATTGACACTTAATTTCTTCTAGAAATACAAGACACTTTCTACATATAGGGGTCAAAATTATCCTTCCAAATTATCGAATTAAAAAAAAAGAAAAAGAAAAAAAAAGAGAGAAGATTATCATTCCTATTGAGTCTCAGTTCTCGCAAACAAGAGCCGTTGATTCTCATCTCATCACAAATTTAAAACCGTTATCGCACGGTAAGAATACAAAGCTTTTTTTAAAGAAAGTGCTAGAAATGACGAGGCTTTCTCTCTCTATCACTTGAAATATCTTCTCCCTATAAAAGAAAAGAGAAAGTCCTAGAAAGAAAGAATATAACAAAGTCACACTCTTTGGTTTTGCTTCAATTCTAGGGTTTTATACTTTCTCTCTCTTTCTCCTCTTCCTTAACAAACATGAGGTAATACAGCTCTGCTCTGATTTCTTTGTTTTTGTTTTCTTTCACACTTTGATTTGCTTATTTTATGCTATTGCCGCCTTCGTTTACTTTACCTGTTCCTTGATCTGTTATTTATAGTATTCGTTTCTTAAACTTTGTTTGGTTTCTGAGAAAAAAAAAATTATAGGGTTTTCAATGTTGTTTTTGTTTTGAGTATATGTCTTTTTGGGGGGCTAAAGTTGGAATCTTTTTTCGTTTTTCTCAAACGATGTGGGGTTTTCGATTGTTTTTTTTTTTTTTTTGGGTTTTCGTTTTTTTTGTTCATTTTTAGCAAATTTGTAGAGGAAAAATGGCATCTTTGTGTGAAATGCAGTTGATTGGAATGGTATTTATGTTTGTATTTGTTATCTGGGAATTAGTAAATAATTTGTTGAAGAAATATTTTTTTGCTGAGAAGTTTATGTAGCTAGTGATTGTATGCCATAAAACAAAATTAAGACAAAGGGTTTGGAATGAGTGGCTAAGCATATTTAGGTTTAAGAGCATGCAACTAACGGACCCTGATTAGTCTGTTGAGGATCCATAGCCGATCCAAAGGTTTTGGGTCTAAGGCTTAGTTGTTGTTTTAGTCTGTGTGTGTGTGTGTTGGACATGGGATTTCAAACCAATGGTTAGGCTGGTACCTAGGAAGTAATGGTTTCATGATATAAATGTTGGCCTGTGTTACTTGCTATTGTAAAATGTTAAATTATGCAGTGGAACTAACACTACTTTAGGTAGTGTGCTGGGTCTGTTATGACTATAATTGATTTTTGCATTGCTAAAATCAAATTAGTCTTTCTATTAGTTGATAGCCGAGGGTAGGCAAAGTTGGTGTTTTCACGGTAACTAATGTTATACTTTGAATGCTTGTAAATGATATTTGCTATGTACATTGGTGAATGAGATTTCCATGTTTCTACATTTGTTATTGTTATGTCTTGTCTATAAACGAATGCATTTCCTATTGTAGTCGTCATCCTGAGGTGAAGTGGGCCCAGAGGGCAGACAAGGTTTTTATTACAGTGCAATTGCCAGATGCCAAAAATGCTAAGGTTAATCTAGAGCCAGAAGGTGTTTTTACCTTCTCTGCCAGTGCGGGAGCAGAAGACCACCTTTATGAGCTGAAGTTGGATCTTTTTGATAAGGTTAATGTAGAGGTAAGAAGCTAGTCTTCCAAATTATTCATAGCTTTTATTTTTTCTCCAAGAATTAACATCTGTTTAGCCTATGGCGCCATTTTGGCTGGGAATTATGATAAGTCACTTGTTTCCTTAGTTGTCCAAATCAGAAATTGAATATGAGTTCCATTAGTTTATGGTCATTTAACAATATTTCTATGTAGAAAAATTAAGAGTAGTTATGTAAATGGTCTGTAGGACACTTAACTTGGGTCAATTTGTACTTTGTTAGGCCTGTTGATGCTAAAGTATGCATTCTTAATATACTAGTTGGTTAGGAAAATCATGTTTTAACTCTTTTTCTTTTAATTAAATTTGTTTTGATGTGTTTGTTATCTGTTTCCTCCTTGATTTAGGAAAGTAAAATAAATATAGGAGTAAGGACCATATTCTGCATCTTGGAGAAGGCAGAGAACGGATGGTGGAAAAAACTTTTGCGTGGAGATGGCAAGGCCCCACATAATATCAAAGTAGATTGGGACAAATGGGTGGATGAAGATGAAGAAACTGGTACTGATTTTTTTATTTTTTTATTTTTTTGGGTGTAATTTTGTTTAATTTATTTAAATTGATTTGTTTAAATTGACAAATGCTGATATGCTCTTAGTTGGGAATTAATTTACTTTTCATTTTGATTAGGTCCTGGTGCTGACTTGGATTTGGG
Source organism: Castanea sativa (assembly GCF_040712315.1). Taxonomy (NCBI): domain Eukaryota; kingdom Viridiplantae; phylum Streptophyta; class Magnoliopsida; order Fagales; family Fagaceae; genus Castanea; species Castanea sativa. The sequence continues at coordinate 26,780,894 of NC_134022.1, forward strand.
AGGAATGGACTTCTCGGTAGGGGAATATTAACTTACGAGATTTGAACCTTAAGTTTTGGTTATGAGCTTGTTGACTAAATCATTGCGGTATTTTGCAGAAATTTGGTGACATGGGAGGCATGGGTGGCATGGGAGGCATGGGCGGCATGGACATGGGAGGCATGGGCATGGGAGGCATGGGCATGGGTGATGATGCTATGGGTGATGACTTTGCTGACAGTGATGATGAAGGTAACAAACAAAGCCAGAAGTGCTTCTAGTTTATACATGGTGTATTGCAAAAAATTGTATATGGATTGTACTTGTTATGCTATAAAATGTGAGGGATCGCTTTTGACTTAAAGATTTTGAAATTGGTAAATATTGTTAATTTTTCTGTTGTATGCTTTAGATCACTTTAGAGAGAGAGAGCACAGAAAATAATTAACGGAGGAAGAAGGAAAGAAATATATTTGTTTGAAGATTTGTAGTTGTTTCAAAAGGCATTGCCTTGTTTGTGTTAAAGAAAAAATTGTTAAGAGTTTTTCAAGCTTACTCTAAGGTGTAGTTGTATTTTTTCTCCTGTTTATTAACAATGAAATATGCTTTTCTGTTATGTTAGACCAAGAAGTTTCCAAGCCAGACTATGACAAATTAGAAGAAGGTGCAAAAGCAGGACATGATGCTGCTAAGAGTGAGGGTGATGCTCCAGAAGAGAAAAAAGAAGCTGCTCCAAGCAAATAGTCTTATGATGGTTTAAAAATTCTTCAACTATGGCTTTGATTTAAATTCGTGGGGTGAAATTTTCAGTCTTAATGACTATCAATGCGTGTCATTTATTCTAACAGAGTTGATGGTGATGTTCGAATTTGCACAATATTTGGTGTTGGCTAAGCATTGATTTCTATCTTATAGACGGGCAAAATACTATATTTTTACTTGAACTAGGATGTTTACTACCATGTTTCATAAACGATAATCCTTAGTGGCATCATGGCTAAATTCATAGTGGACTTCATGGTTATTTATATTTCTCGTTGGAGTAGACAGGCGCAGGCCTAACATTGGAGTTCTCTAATCAAGTGTACATTTGGTACAATGAATGGATATTCATTAGGAATAATAGTCATTATTATTAGGAATATAATATGGTGTAATATAATAATTATTACTATTCATAAGTTTGATTGTTTCCTATCAGAAAGCTTGTAAAAGATATCTGAGGAAATTTTATATTTTTGAAAATATACTAATAATAAAACCTGGGACATACACTAAGGAAAAGTTATTACAACAATTTTAAAGACTTGTTATTATGTAATAAGTTATAACCAATCCATGCGTGGAATGACCAAACTTATCACATGAATAATTTTAAATTGTATGTACTTTTGTCGTGAGACTGAGGAAAATATTTACACCCAAAATATAAATATGATCTTTCCAGCTGTGATTTTACCATGCCCCATGAGACTAGTAAGAGTGGTCATGTGAGTGTGCAATAAAAGCGTGCTTGGATATAGAATTTACAGGTTGAGTTTAGGTCACCACAAGTTTTTGTCAAAAACATATTTTTGTTCCCCCCACCCAAACCTCGCCTCTCAATGTGCTCAGCCGATCAAATCTCAAGGCCTTTTATGGCTTGTCGGTCATCTTGAATATTTTTGGTAATTATAGGGGATAAGACTCTGGTACAAGGGGTAGTGTCAATCGGCCTACAAGCCATTGGCATCAATCTTCTGGATTGAACTCAAGCAAACTTCAACACACCAATGGGTTCAAATAAAGTCCTCATCTGTGTTAAATTACCCAACTCACTCTTCGTTGGCATTGATCTTCAGTGAAGACGAGCAATCATCATAGGATAATCAACTGGAATCGGTGTTTTTATGGTGAAACTCCGTGTAACCATGAAAGATGAAACTAGAAAAAGCAAAGCAACCGAGAAGTAGGTGTTCACCTTTTTAAGTGAACTTTGATTAGCATGGTCAACTACTCTACCAGTGTTAGAATATCAATACCAAGGTGAGTATTGATCAATCTAATGAATCAAAGGCAATGGTAAGGCCGAAAGTGTAAAGACAAGCATGCCAATAGGCAATGGTCACCCAATTTATTGTTAAGTAGGACTTGGGTACATACATTATAGTTGATATAGTGCGGATACATGGTAAGTATTGGACGTGGTTGTATTGTATTGAGTCTAGTGCACTGCACAAGACACTAAACTCAATACGTGTTTTTGTTAAAATTCAAAACTAATAATTAAACAAAAAAAAAAAAACAGTGAAATATAAATTGAGTAGAAATTCTTTGTAAACAAATTGAGTAAATATATTCATGATTACCAATTTATCGAACATTTTAATGTCATCAATTTTATTTGTATAGTATTATTTATGTTTTTTTTTAATATCACAATGTGAGGTATTGAATGTATGATTGTGTTAATATGTTAAATAGGGTTTGGTGGTAGATGATCACAGCATAAAGATTGGTTTTCGCCTATATATTTTGGATAATGTTGTTAGAATTTTTGTACCTTAGGAGGGTTCCTTGTCAATGTAAATAACATCCAACTAGTAAAATTAATTTGACAAGATTCATTTTAGATTTTAATGCCAATATTAATTTTACCTTCCAAACATAAATGTATTATTATATCAATAATTCTCGAATGCATGATGTTATTCGGTGAAAAAAAAATTACACTTTATCACCTTAAACTATACCTCATGTTATACTTTGCATCCTAAACTTTTCAAATGCACATTTTGCACCCTAAACTATGACTTTTATTATATTTTGCACACTGCTGTTAAATTTGCTGTTAATTTAAATGAAAATTCAAAGTCTAGTGCGCAAAGTGTAATAAGGAGTATAGTTTAGTGTAGTAAAGTGTAATTTATCTTTTGTTTTTAAAACATTGAGAAAATAGTCAATTAGGTTTTTTCATGTGGTGTCATATGTTTCCCTCTAAGTTAATAGCAAACTTAACATTGAGGTGTAAAGTATAACAATGGTCATAGTTTAGAGTGCAAAAAGTGTATTAAAAAAGTTTAGAATGAATAGTGTAAAATGAGGTATAATTTAAGGTGGTAAAGTGTAATTTTTTTTTTTAAAGTATAGTAATAAGGTATGGAAAATTAAATTTGAGGTTTTAATTTTTTTTTATTTTAAATTAGATTGAAAAAAAATTTTAGAAGAAAAATTATATTGAATTTTTTTTTAGAAGAAAAAATTATATTGAAATTGATGAGTCTGTTTGAACAATTTTAATATATATCATGATGTAGTCCATAAATGGGTGTCCTTTAGAGATAGCTTATGACATGGCAAGAGCTGATTTGTTGACAAAAGTTACTACAGTGATATTCACCTGAGAGGATCATTACTCTAAAACCAAAGACGGACCTAGGATTTTAAACTGGCGATTTAGTCGGAGAATAAAGAAAAAAAAAAACTCCAAACAATCATTCATATAGTATTTTAAAATTATAAATACTCAATATTGTTGTTTCTAAATAGATTAAGATACAATCATTTACCAACAAAGACAATAATAAAAATAAAATTATGTTTTTTTTTTAATACTAGGTCGGCTAAGATTTTTTATTTGTTTTTTTATTATTATTATTTTTTTTGGTTGAAGTTACAACATTCATAATGGTTGTGGGGAGTAAAAGGACCCAAATGAGCATATGGGCCTTCGGACTGTAGCATGAAGGGCCGACCTGCTCCAGAATTAAACTCCACGAATCGTCCCATATGCCGAGGTTCCGAGGATACAACCGAGGGTGAATTCCTCCTCGGACCGACCCAAGAGAACTCAAGATTTCATTATGAAGGTCAAGGCACAGCTCTGGAAAGACTAATGGTTAAAGAGGGACACCCTGAACCTTCTAGATGCACCAGTATTAAAGAAAATATCAAGGGCAAAGGCTGCCACCTCCGCATTAAAAGCTCTGCACCTACCTCCCTGGCCGTATTAATGGGGAAGTGACCCCTGAACAGTAGGGCTGAAACTTCTAGTCACTGTCCAAAAAGTGTGACAAAGGGAAGTATTTAAGGGGGATGGAGGCCAGGGAGGAGGGGGGGGGGGGAGAAACAAAGAAAGAAATTAAGAAATTGTAATCTTTAAGGAAGAAAGAGAAATAATAAAGAAGTAGTCCTCGGCTCGAGTCCGAGGAGATCCATTTGCAATTATCGTTCGTTATTTACCTGTACTTGTTCATAAAAGCCTGTTATCAAACTCCAGTACTTCTAATCTAGGTTACAAGCCCACGCTCTACAAATTTTATTGTTTAAGGCTCATTGGGCCTGAGCCCGTGATTGTCTTTGGGTCTAGGTGCAATTGTGCACTTACAATTGGCGCCGTCTGTGGGGAGTCTAGTCTAGAAGGAGTTGGGATACTATGGCTGGCTTGGGTTCTCACCATGCAGAGTCACAGGGATCACAGCCGGAGGATCTTTTCTAGCGTCTTGAGCGTCGAAGGGATCGTGAGGGAAGCGTCCATACAGAATACCTCGGGGCTAGCCATACTCATGGTGGGGGCAGCACCACCCATGGGGATGGAGCTAAAGCCATGCAGAAGGAGATTAATCGTTTGAAGAGAAAGTTACGCCGCGCCAGATGCAGGCCTTCACCATCCTCATCTAATCCTTCCTCAGAGGAGGAACGGGGAGGTAGCTACAGCTCAAGATCATGCTCACCCCCCAGTGCAATGTCCTCTGGTGAGGAGGATGACCAGCCAGCTCGCAGACGTAAGAAGGCTCCTTCCAGGGGCTTAGGGAACGATGCTATGAGTTGGGTGCTGCACCAACTCTCCAAATCTCCGTTTTCACGGAGGATTGAGAAGGGGAGGCTTCCCAGGAGGTTTACTCAACCCACCTTTACCATCTACAATGGCTGGACTGATCCAGTGGAGCATGTGAGTCACTTTAACCAGAGGATGGCGGTGCACTCTCACAACGAGACCTTGATGTGTAAAGTTTTCCCCTCTAGCTTAGGACCTGTTGCTATGAGGTGGTTCAACGGCCGTAAATCGGGGTCTATAGGTTCGTTTGGGGAGCTTACTAGAGCATTCGCTTCACGGTTCATTACGTGTAGCAGAGTACCTCGGCCATTGGACTCGCTGTTATCCATGACCATGAGGGAAGGGGAGACGTTGAAAGTATACTCCGACCGTTACTGGGAGATGTTTAATGAAATAGATGGCGACTTTGATGAGGTGGCGCTTAATACCTTTAAGGTAGGCCTTCCTACTGATCACGACCTGAGAAAGTCTTTGACTATAAAGCCCGTCCGCAGTGTACGTCGCCTCATAGACCATATTGACGAGTACAAGAGAGTGGAGGAAGACCAACAACAAGGAAAGGGTAAGGAGAAGGTTATCCCGCCGGAGAGAAGGGATTTCAGGTCGGACAGGTACCATAATAACAGACCGAGGAGAGATTACGTTGGGTAGTCTGGCTCGGCAGCACCTCAGGCCGTGAACACTGTGTTCCGAGAACCAGTACATCAGCTGCTGGAGAAAGTTCGTAAGGAACCCTTCTTCAAATGGCCTGGTAAGATGGCCGGAGACCCTGCGAAGAGGAATCAGAACCTTTTCTGCCAATACCATCAGGATGTGGGCCACACTACCGAGAATTGTCGGACTCTTTGGAGCCACTTGGAGCAGCTTGTCAGTGAAGGAAAACTGAAGCAACACTTGTGCCAACCTAGCGGGCTGGGCAGTCAATCTAGCTCAAACAATCAGAGGAATAATTCATCTCGGCCGGCTTTAGGAACAATTAATGTTATTTTCGCTGCGCCTGGCAGGACCGGTTTGACTCCCACCAGGGTGATGGCAGTTTCACATCCTCAGGCCGAGGAGTCGGGCTGCAGACTGAAGAGGTTGAAGCTAAATTTTCCCGTTTTAGGGTTTTCCGAGGAGGATAAGGTAGGGACCATCCAACCCCATGACGATGCTCTTGTAGTTACGCTTAGGATAGGGAATTATGATGTGAGGAGGGTGATGATAGATCAGCGCAGCGGTGTAGATATCATGTACTCTGATCTATTTAAGGGGTTAAGATTGAAACTGGAAGATCTTACTCCTTATGACTCGCCACTTATAAGCTTCGAAGGGAGAGCCATTGTGCCGAAGGGACAGATCCGTTTGCCCGTTCAATCCGGCTCAGAAACGGTTGAGGTGGATTTCATTGTGGTTGACGCGTACTCTCCATATACAGCCATCCTCGCCAGGCCATGGCTGCACGCTCTTGGAGCTGTCTCCTCTACCTTGCATGTTAAGGCCAAGTTCCCCTCGGGGGAATGTGTTGAAGAAATCATCGGCAGCCAATCGGTGGCCAGGCAATGCATGTCGACTGCAGTACTGCACCAGGTAGAAGCCGAGTCTTCGGCTTCGATCACCAAAGACTTATAGCAATTAACCGCTCCTGATGCATCTGGAATGATGACAGGAGAGGAGGCTCATTGTGAGGAATTAGAGAATTTTTTAATAGCCGATGATCCAGAGAGGTTCTTCCAAGTCAGCATACGTATGCCACACCAGGAGAAAATGGAGTTGTTGGAATTTCTAAAGGACAATATTGATGTTTTTGCGTGGGACCCGTATGAGGCTCCAGGTGTAGATCCGAGCTTCATTTGCCATCATTTGAATGTCAACCCTGCCATTGTTCCGAGAAGGCAGCCACCTCGACGTTCTTCCAAAGAACATTCTGAGGCTGTAAAGGAAGAGGTGCTCAAACTCAAGAGGGTTGGGGCTATTAAGGAAGTTTTCTACCCCGAATGGTTGGTGCATACGGTTGTTGTTAAAAAGAAGAATGGAACGTGGAGAGTATGTGTGGACTTCACAGATTTGAACAAAGCCTGCCCCAAGGACTCGTTCCCGATGCCGCGTATTGATCAACTGGTGGATGCCACTGTCGGACATGCTCGAATGAGTTTTTTGGATACTTTCCAGGGTTACCATCAGATTCCATTGGCGTTGGAGGATCAAGAGAAGACTGCTTTCATTACTCCAACAGGGAACTACCACTATAAGGTCATGCCATTCGGGTTGAAGAATGCCGGGGCTACCTACCAAAGAATGATGACCAGAATGTTTGAACAGCAACTAGGAAAGACTATTGAGGTGTATGTTGATGATATGGTGGTGAAGAGCAAAACAATACCTTCACACGTCAAAGATCTAGCCGACACCTTCCAGGTGCTAAGAAAGTACAAACTGCGCCTTAACGCCTCAAAGTGCTCTTTTGGCGTGGGGTCCAGGAAGTTTTTGGGGTACATGATTACTCACAGAGGCATAGAGGTGAACCCAGCGCAGGTCAAGGCTATTCAGGATTTGTAGCCGCCTCGAAACCCGAAAGAGATCTAGAAACTGACCGGAATGATTGCTGCATTGAATAGGTTTATCTCTCGATCAGCTGACCGATGCCATCCTTTCTTCCAATTGTTGAATAAATGGAAAGGATTTCAATGGACCGAGGACTACGTGTTAGCTTTCCAGCAGCTTAAGCAGTATCTTTCTCGGCCACCCATCTTGTCTCGCCCCGAGGCGGACGAGGTATTGTTTGCTTATCTGGCAGTGGCCGTCCACGCGGTCAGCTTGGTCCTTATAAGGAATGAAAGCGGGGTGCAAAGACCGGTCTACTATGTTAGTAAGTCTTTGAATGAGGCCGACGTGCGCTATCTGCTCTTAGAGAAAGCGCTTCTGGCCATAGTTCATGCCACGCGCAAGCTTCCTCATTATTTCCAGTCTCACACCGTAGTGGTTCTGACCCAATTACCTCTCAAGGCGGTGTTACGCAGCGCCGATTACTCTGGTAGGGTGGCAAAGTGGGGAACCATTTTAGGGGCTTTTGACATTAAATACAAGTCTCGCACCTCGGTGAAGGCCCAGGTCCTCGCTGATTTGGTAGCAGAGTTTACTGAACCATTGTTAGAAGAAACTCTAAAAGAAGCACATATGGATGGAAAACCAGTTGGAGTGATCATGGCCGCAGTACCTTCGATTTGGAAAGTGTATGTGGATGGGGCTGCTAATCAGAGAGGGTCTGGTGTTGGACTTGTTCTAATGTCCCCAGAGGGAATTGTCTTCGAAAAATCTTTGAGATTGGCATTCTCGGCTACTAACAATAAGGCCGAATATGAAGCAGTCTTGGTAGGTATGCAGATGGTACGTAGGATGGGTGGAAAGGAAATCCATGTGTTCTCGGACTCTCAGTTAATGGTCGGCCAAGTCATGGGAACCATGGAGGCTAGAGACCCCAGAATGCAAGAATATTTGGCCCAGGTCAAGCGTCAGCAAGCTGAATTTGACTCATTCGTCTTAGCTCATATTTCTAGGAGTGCAAACACCCATGCAGATTCTTGGGCTATGTTGGCGACGTCCTCGGCTCAGGACTTGCCCAGGGTTATCCTCGTGGAGGATTTGTGGGAGCCAACTCTTACCGTCGTCAGCACAGTTCACATTCATCTGATAAGGCCCGGGCCTAGTTGGATCGACCCGGTTATAGCTTTTCTTAAGAATGATATCCAACCTGAGGACAAATCTGAAGCAGAAAAGATACGTCGAAAGGCGCCACGTTTCTGGCTGTCCGAGGACCAGAAGCTGTACAAACGATCCTTCTCAGGACCGTACTTGTTGTGTGTGCACCCTGAATCAACGGAAGCATTACTGGAGGAACTGCATGAGGGGATTTGTGGAAGCCACACTGGGGGAAGGTTCTTAGCTCATAGAGCTCTGACTCAGGGTTATTGGTGGCCCAATATGTAGAGAGAGGCTCAGGACTATGCCAGAAAATGTGATAAATGCCAGAGGTTCGCCCCTAATATTCATCAACCTGGGGGGGTTCTTAACCCTCTCTCTAGTCCTTGGCCCTTTGCCCAATGGGGGATTGGATATAGTGGGGCCATTTCCGAGAGCTACAGGAAACAAAAGATGGCTTCTCGTGGGGACATACTATTTCACTAAATGGGTTGAGGCTGAGCCCTTAGCAAATATCAGAGATGTTGATTCCAAGAAGTTTATCTGGAAAAATATTGTCACTAGATTCGGTATACCACACACACTTATCTCAGACAATGGCGTTCAATTTGACAGCAAGGCCTTTAGGCAATATTGTGGTGACATGGGTATCATAAATAGATACTCCACCCCAGCTTATCCTCAGGGAAATGGGCAGGCTGAGGCCGTTAACAAGGTCATAGTCAGTGGGCTTAAGAAAAGGTTGGACGATGCGAAAGGCAGATGGGTAGAAGAACTCCCTCATGTTCTGTGGACGTATCGGACCACACCGCGCAGGTCCACGGGAGAAACGCCATTCTCTATGACTTATGGAGCCGAGGCGGTGATACCTCTGGAATCTGGTTTTCCCACCCTAAAGACGAGCTCTTTTAGCCCGGGGAATAATAATGGACTCCTGGAGAAAGGTCTTGATTTACTCAAGGAACGACGCGAGGCAGCCATGGTCCAGATGGCCTATTATCAACAGAAGCTAAAACGGGGATATGATGCCCACGTGAAGCTAAGGCCACTTGCACCTGGCGATCTTGTACTAAGAAAAGTTGTAGGCACTTCTAAGAACCCAGCTTGGGGTAAGCTAGGATCCAACTAGGAAGGCCCCTATCGCATTATTTCAGTGGCAGGCATAGGGTCATATCGGCTAGCTGACCTAGATGAAAGAATTGTACCACGCCCATGGAATGTAAATAATCTTAGAAGGTATTACTATTAATAAAATGCGCTTTTGTCAGTTAACATTTCAAAGTTATGAGTACCTCTGATGCTTGCAGCTGCTATTCTTAAGAATCAAACAGAAACTTGGTTAAGTGTAGTCCTCGGACCACAAACCTTGTGGAAATTGATATCTTATCATTTGTTAAACAGAACCTTAGTTATGCCGGGTCCTCGGACCTCCTACTTTGGGGAAATTAACATTTGAAGTTACCATTCCTAAGAATCATACAGAAACTTGGTTAAGTGTAGTCCTCGGACGACAAACCTTGTGGAAATTGATATCTTATCATTTGTTAAACAGAACCTTAGTTATGCCGGGTCCTCGGACCTCCTTCTTTGGGGAAATTAACATTTGAAATTACCATTCCTAAGAATCAAATAGAAACTTGGTTAAGTGTAGTCCTCGGACCACAAACCTTGTGGAAATTGATACCTTATCATTTGTTAAACAGAACTTTAGTTATGCCGGGTCCTCGGACCTCCTACTTTGGGGAAATTAACATTTGATGTTACTAGTCTTAAGAATCAAACAGAAACTTGGTTAAGTGTAGTCCTCGGACCACAAACCTTGTGGAAATTGATATCTTATCATTTGTTAAACAGAACCTTAGTTATGCCGGGTCCTCGGATCTCCTACTTTGAGGAAATTAACATTTGAAGTTACTAGTCTTAAGAATCAAATAGAAACTTGGTTAAGTGTAGTCCTCAGACCACAAACCTTGTGAAAATTGATATCTTATCATTTGTTAAACAGAACCTTAGTTATGCCGGGTCCTCGGACCTCCTACTTTGGGGAAATTAACATTTGAAGTTACCATTCCTAAGAATCAAACAGAAACTTGGTTAAGTGTAGTCCTCGGACCACAAACCTTATGAAAATTGATATCTTATCATTTGTTAAACAGAACCTTAGTTATGCCGGGTCCTCGGACCTCCTACTTTGGGGAAATTAACATTTGATGTTACTAGTCTTAAGAATCAAACAGAAACTTGGTTAAGTGTAGTCCTCGGACCACAAACCTTGTGGAAATTGATATCTTATCATTTGTTAAACAGAACCTTAGTTATGCCGGGTCCTCGGATCTCCTACTTTGGGAAAATTAACATTTGAAGTTACTAGTCTTAAGAATCAAACAGAAACTTGGTTAAGTGTAGTCCTCGGACCACAAACCTTGTGGAAATTGATATCTTATCATTTGTTAAACAGAACCTTAGTTATGCCGGGTCCTCGGACCTCCTATTTTGGGGAAATTAACATTTGAAGTTACCATTCCTAAGAATCAAACAGAAACTTGGTTAAGTGTAGTCCTCGGACCACAAACCTTGTGGAAATTGATATCTTATCATTTGTTAAACAGAACCTTAGTTATGCCGGGTCCTCGGACCTCCTACTTTGAGGAAATTAACATTTGATGTTACTAGTCTTAAGAATCAAACAGAAACTTGGTTAAGTGTAGTCCTCGGACCACAAACCTTGTGGAAATTGATATCTTATCATTTGTTAAACAGAACCTTAGTTATGCCGGGTCCTCGGACCTCCTACTTTGGAGAAATTAACATTTGAAGTTACTAGTCTTAAGAATCAAACAGAAACTTGGTTAAGTGTAGTCCTCGGACCACAAACCTTGTGGAAATTGATATCTTATCATTTGTTAAACAGAACCTTAGTTATGCCGGGTCTTCGGACCTCCTACTTTGGGGAAATTAACATTTGAAGTTACTAGTCTTAAGAATCAAACAGAAACTTGGTTAAGTGTAGTCCTCTGATCACAAACCTTGTCACTGTTCTTATTCTTATCACCTGTTTTGTGGAAATCATTATCTCACCATTCATTAATTTGGATCTCAAATTCTTCATTTTTAAGTGTTAAACAAATTTTTGTAAGGAATGGTCTTCGGACTTTACATCCTACTGAAAGCAATACGTCAGGTTACAAAAGGTTTAACTGTCATGTGAGTTGTCTAACTGTGACATTATTTGATATTTAAATTAAGTTATGTGGCTGTTTTGAAGTCATAGTGGTTTGCATGGTGGAGTTATACTTATTTATTCTGTTTTCCCTTTAACTATTTGTTATTAAAAACTTTCATGGCAAGCACCAAAAGAATAAAGTAAAACAAAGACAACATGAATGAAAGTTGAATAAAAATTTTCTTCATTAATTATATACAAAGAGGGGGAGTACATAAAGTTCCTATACTAGGCCCTAAACTAGGGAAGGGGGGTCTTGAAGGGAGCTGCTGCCAGCCTCAGTACTCTTCAATTCCAGCTCAAAGGTGGACAAGGCTTGTTTCCCTTTGTCTGTTGAAGGAATAGGGGGCTCCACGCTTTGGATCTGCTCCTTCTCGGCACCACTGCACTCGTCATTCTCTTTATGGGAACCTTCAGGTTCTGTAGAAGCAGGTTCGAGCTCTTCCACCACAGGAGGAAGGGCAGGAGAGGCAGCAACATGAGGGTCTTCAATTTCCTGTATGTCTAGGGGAAGCTAGATGTTCTTGGGCTTCCTCAGCTCGGAAGCTTGAGGAACCCCTACTGCATTCATGGCCTCTCCCCAGACCTACTGACAGTACTCTCGGCATAAGGCCGCAAAAGCCTCTGTCAGCTCTTCTTGCGTTCTAGTTACCCCCTCCTGATAACTGGCCTTCTTCGCAGCCTCCAGTGCATGCTTATGGGCGCGAGCCTCCTCCTAAGCTTACGTGAGCTCCTTTTCCAAGTCAGAGCGTGCCTGTTGGACTTGGGCGAGCTCGTCATCCTTTTGACGAAGGAGCTTACGCTGTCCCTCCACTTGGGTCTCCATCGTCTTTAGGCTGGCCTTGTCACCATCTCTCTCTCTTTTTAGATCGGCCAACCTTGATGTGAGCTTCCCATTCTCAGCTAGGGCCTGGCTTAAGGATTTTTCTGCCTCTTGCCTTAGTTCTTGCTCCATCCCAGCGCGCTTCCGAGAATCCTCCACGAATTTCTCAGCCGCAAAAACTTCTTGGATGGACTGCAAAAATGTTGGGAGGTTAAATATGCTAAAGTATTTACAGGTGAATATAAGGTACGAGTGCAAGGTGGGACGTACCAGAGCTAAACCCCTCTTTAACGAGAGGAACAGCTGCGGCTGGCCCATCTTTTCCAAGGTTTCCATGTCCTTGGGCAGCAGAAGAGGGCGCTCCAGCACCTCGGCTAAGTGGTGAGCGTGGCCTTGCTGGACCACCCTAATGCTGGAATGGCAGGGAATGGGAGCGCCATCTAGTCTCAAGTCAGGAGACTAGGTAGCTGGTGCTCGGCGCACCTCGGCCACGTCTTTGATCTCCCCGCTTTCAACTGAGCGGGCGCGCCCTTTACCCTTGTCCAACTTCTGCTGCCGGGCCGGCGCGAGCTGCTTCATCTTTTTTTGCTTTTCACCTCCAGCCCCCTCAGCCTCCGCTTTCCTTTTCTTTTTGGGATCTTCTCTTGGAGGCTTAGGGTCGGCTGGAGGAGGAGGAGGTAGTGGTAAAGCCGGGGGAACCTGGGACCCCCGTGTCCCCTTCTTTGCCACTCGGGCGCCTCTATCGGTCATAAGATCCTTTAGCTTGTCCATCTTTTCTTCAATGGAACTGTCGTCTGGACACGCTATCACTAGACCCGCGATCCCAGAGGCCTCAGCTTCTTCTTCTTCCTCGTCGGAAAGGATAACAAACGGGTTTCCGCGAGGTCGTGGGGAGTCCTCGAGCCGAAACTGGTCTATCTCCTCGTCCAATGTGTTCGAGGAAGACACTCGCTCCTCTGGGACGTCAATAGCCTGAGAGTGCACAGCGAGGGGAACTGCCGCTATGGGCTATGTGTACAACACTGTATGTGGGGCGTCAGGGATGTCGTGGTCGGCCAAAAAGTAGGGTCTGGCTACGTTAATTCTCCTGCGCCTTCGGTCACCCGCGATTATGGCGTTCTCGATCTCCTGAAAGTCCGAGGAGACGGGATCGTACCCCAAAATCAAATGGGCCGCTCTAAGTTGTAGGTCTCTGCTTACGAACACCTCGGAGCGTAGTACTCTGTTCAAATCTGCAACGTTGCAGTGGCTTAATCGCGGGCGCACGTTTTGCTTATCTGCAGAGAGAAACATCAAAATAAGAGAATACGGTCAGATACTTAGAACATATAATAAATCAAAGTCAGACGCTCAAGTAAATGCTAATACATATTCCTAGATGATTTAGGAAGTTAGGGAAGTTAAATCCTAAGGTGTCGCACCTGGATCTCCCCATTCAACAGGGCAGTGGGGGCCGTCGTGCCAATTGCCAGAGACGATGAGGTAGTCATCCTTCATGCCTTTGTTGGACTTAGGCAAACAGGAGATTAACCTAACTACGCTGGAGCGGGATTTGATGTAATAACCGACTCTAGTGAGTTTATGGCATTCGTACATAAAGACGACGTCATGCCAGGTGAGGTTCAGACCCATTTGCTCGTTTAAAGCGTCGACACTACCCAAAACTCTAAAAACGTTTGGGGCGCACTGATCGGGGCACAACCGGTGGTTGCGGAGGTACTCCCGGGTTACAGGCTTCATTGGAAGGGTCATCCCACCTTCTACAAAGGCTACCATTGGGATGATAACCTCTCCAGCCTTCCTAGAACTGGCCACGGCTTCCGCCGGACAGTATTCTAAACCTACGTCGCTGGGAATACGATACTTGGCTCTAAAGCCTTCCATCCCAGCGGCGGTATCAACTAGACACTTGAACTTTCCCATCAGAAAGGAACGAAAGGCTAAATTCTAAGAAGGAGAATGATTACAAGGGGAGCCGAGGACAGGGTCCGAGGAGAAAGGGTTAAGAGAAAAAAGGAATAGGAACTTACAGACTTGAAGTTGTGCGAGTTTCCACGGATTTGTGCGGACAAAAGGTGATTGATGATGTTTTGATGGGATTAGCCTCTGGAGAAATAAATGAAGGCGCAAGTTCCCGAAGGGTCACAACGTGTGGGAAGCCGCCTCGAAATTGTATTTGTCCCGCCCAAATTTTCATGGAGTAACAAGGACCGTTGGATGCTCATCTCACCGTTGAACGTGTGGGACAAGTTATAACTTACAGTAATAAATGCGCGCGTTTTTGAAAATAAAACCGCCAAGTGGCACCCTCTGGAACGCGAAACGGTTTTCACACGTGTAGTTATTTACAGAAAGTGTGGGGAAAGTGTTCGTTGGATCAAAACCCTATTTTTCTCCTCGGATGATGAAAAATAGAGTTTTGAGGGGCTATTGTGGGGAGTAAAAGGACCCAAATGGGCATATGGGCCTTCGGACTGTAGCATGAAGGGCCGACCTGCTACAGAATTAAACTCTACGAATCGTCCCATATGCCGAGGTTCCGAAGATACAACCAAGGGTGAATTCCTCCTCGGACCGACCCAAGAGAACTCAAGATTTCATTATGAAGGTCAAGGCACAGCTCTGGAAAGACTAATGGTTAAAGAGGGACACCCTGAACCTTCTAGATGCACCAGTGTTAAAGAAAATATCAAGGGCAAAGGCTGCCACCTCCTCATTAAAGGCTCTGCACCTACCTTCCTAGCCGCATTAATGGAGAAGTGACCCCTGAACAGTAGGGCTGAAACTTCTAGTCACTGTCCAAAAAGTGTGACAAAGGGAAGTATTTAAGGGGGATGGAGGCCAGGGAGGAGGGGGGGGGAGAAACAAAGAAAGAAATTAAGAAATTGTAATCTTTAAGGAAGAAAGAGAAATAATAAAGAAGTAGTCATCGGCTCGAGTTCGAGGAGATCCATTTGCAATTATCATTCGTTATTTACCTGTACTTGTTCATAAAAACCTGTTATCATGCTCCCAGTACTTCTAATCTAGGTTACAAGCCTACGCTCTACAAATTTTATTGTTTAAGGCTCATTGGGCCTGAGCCAGTGATTGTCTTTGGGTCTAGGTGCAACTGTGCACTTACAATGGTGATGCTAAAAATTAAAATTTTTAGCACCTCAAAAACTACTTTATCTATTTTACCACCTCACTTCCAATACACCAAATATCAAATGTTTTATTTTTTTTTTAACACTTCATTTAAAATAATATAAAAAACTCATTAAAATAATAAAGAAGAGAGAATTTGAGTTTTTTAATTGAAGGAGGAGATATAATCTTAAAAAAATAATTGTATTTTAACTTTTCCAATAACACATGATTTTTTAATTTTTTGGTAGTAAAATAATTTTTTTTGCTAAAATACAATCACCATTGTGAATGTTTTTATTGTTTTTGTTAAGTTTTTAAGTTAAATAGTGTTGGTCAAAAATATGTTTGTATCGCATACAAAACATACGCAGCGAAAAATTAACGGATCTACTTCATTCGTAATTGATAACATGTACTATGTAAATTTCAGAATTCATGATCAAGAGAGCGTACTTTAGTGCGGTAAAATTCAAAATAAAGATCAAAAGTACTCGGGAACACTTTTAATCTTCACTCCAATTCCACTTTACGCCCAAGAAGTGTGGTCTCTCAATCAGTTTTCCAATGGAGAATAAAAGAGCGTCTCACACTCACATACACATACACATACACATACACATACACACCATTTCACAATAGTGTCTCATACTTAAAATTCTGTATATTTCTTCCTTTGTATATAACTGATTATTTAATTGGGCTAGCCTTTTGGGTCTTTCCAACTGGGCTTTAGTGTGTGGCTATGAGTGGGACAAAAAAGGATCAATAAGATACTAGCTCCAATGGGCCTTGGACTTTTCTGTAAACTCTTGATAAGTCCAAAGTTACCATTAACTATATTTAATATCACTATAAAAATATAGTTGCATTCTAGGCCTTATTTATAAATTATATCCTAAGACTTTATTATACATGCAACCCTTTCATAAAATATTCGTAGTAATATAAAGTCATGAATGTAAACTGTCACTTCGTAAATTACTACATTTTAATCATTGAGTACCTGGTTTAATAATTTATATTATTCATCATATATTTATGAAATTCAATTTCATAAATATATACTTTAGTAAGTCCTTACTAAAGTGGTTAGGCCTAACATTCTAAATAACCAAACTCATTAAACTTATATCAAGGGAATATTTTGTATCTTCGTTAAGGGACTATTAATTCCATCTTGAGAATATATGTTCCATTAACACTAAATGTGGCTGCTCAACATACTGAAGTTTTGATCGTGACTTTAGATCTCATCCCTGATATATCAAAGCAACCTACATTTCATGATCAGGTCCATTATCTTCTCAGGATTAAGAGTTCATGCAAATGGAAGTCGTGAAATTTATTATTCATTTGACAGTCGTTAGGAGAATAATAAATCTCACAGCTATCCAGTTCAATATGTCTTAACTCTTAAAACATATCAACACATCAACTAAAAATTTCCACTTCTATGATCAAGACAAATCATCTTAGTTAATATGTTATAGTTTTCGCAGATGAAACGTCCAATTTCATCATCGACTACGAACTAAAGTTCTGAGTTTACAAAGAACTTGTGATTTATATCTTCTATGACTTTTCACATAAATCACATACTATGCATCTCATGGACTATATGATAATGTCCAAATATTCATATTACCATTATTTTAGATAATAATAAAACAAATTTATTAATCACAACATTAAGTCATACATAGTATCATACAATAAGATTTAAGGACACACATCCTAACAAATAATTGCTATTTAGATAAAGCTAGCTAGAGTTATGGATGAAAAGGGATAAGGTTTTGGAAGGCCACTACAAAAACGGGATATATATATATATAAAGGACTAGGGGCCTGCACCCTTGGGCCCCCACGGGTCTGTTCTTGGAGAAATTATTTGCTCCTCCCGGGTGGAGAAGTGACGTGATCCTCCTGGTGATGTGGACCAATAAAATGCAGCAATGTATTAAAAAAAAGCTGAGTCAGCAACACACCACTTCAGCCTTTTAAAACATAAAAACGTGCACTTCATAAACATAAAAACGTGAAATACACTTTCAAACACATCAGCAACCCAAACCTTCTCACCCAATTTCTGAAACCCAAAATCAAAATTTCTCTCAAACACATTTGCCTCTTTCTTTCTCCCTCCCTCTAGCTCTATTTCCCCAATATCTCTCTAGAGAAGCAATTCCCCCTCTCTTTCTATATGAAATTGAAATTCAAAGAAGTGTTAAGTCGTGGCTACTACAACAGCGACGGCAACAGCAACAATATAAAGATAAAGGAGGCTGATGAGAATAATGAACGTGGAAGCGTTGAAGAGAAAGCTCGGTATGGAAGGCAAAGAGGTTACTGGATACTCTGAGCTCATTCAAGCGTACGAGCGCATGGGCGTCACTAGATCGAACGAAGAGGTCGTCACTTTTGCTCAGGTTCTCAACGAAGTTGGCGTCATTCTTCTCTTTCGCGACAAGGTTGAAATCTCTCTCAACTAGCATCTTTGCCGAGAAGCAAAGATAGGACCCAAAGCCCACAAGCTCCAATCGGTTTTGGTATCGGATTTGGTGGTCATGGGAATTATGAGTTTTGGTTTTAAGACTCATGCCCATTCGATCTGAACAGGGATGTGGTTGATGAGATGAAGGCATACAGATGTTTTAAGTTTTTTTGAATTTGTAATGTGGGGAGGTTAATTTCCTGAGTCCTAGTTTTTAACTCTAGATTGTGATTGTGAGTCTTTTAGTTGTTGGGTTTCATGGTTTTGAATGTTGTTGTTGATGCTGCGAAATTGATGTCCCAAAGTTTTGAAGAAAGATTGTATCAGTGGCTTTAAAGAATTGGTTTTGATGTCATACAAGGCCAAAATACTGAGGCACGTGCTAAGGCAATGGTGTGCATTAAGGTGTGTAGCGTGATGCACAACTGTGTGCATTGAGGTGTGCACTGGGGTGCGTGGGATGCTCCTGTGAGGTGCGTGGGCTGTTCCTGTGAGGTGCGTGGGCTGTTGCTGTGTTGTACCAAGCAGTTGAGCAGTTGGTTGGGATGGTCAGGGGTAGTTAGTTAGTTAGGCTGTTGTGTTTTGGTATGGTTGTTTAAACTTTGGAGTTGTAATATATTAGAAAGTTATTAGTAATACCTTGAAAGTTTTGTTATTATAATATCAAGGTATTACTAATTGGAAGAATGTGTTGGAGTTTTAGAGATGTTTGTATCAGATGTGTGAACTGTCAAGATGTTGAATTAGTGAATGCATTGACAAATGGAAAAAGCTACTTTGCTGAGGCAAGATTAATTTTAATTGATATTAGGCTACTCATGTTAAACTTTGAATCAATTTCTTTCCATGTAGTGTAAAAAAACTAATAATTATGCAGCTAGTGAGTTGTAACTATGCAGCTAGGAATGTTCTTTCTTTTTGTTAGCCATTGTACTGAAATATGTTTCTCAATAAATCAAGTCATTTGTTTTACAATGGTTATATTTTAATTGTCCACACCACAAGTTCACAAAAATTTCTTATAATCAGCTTTTGAATTGAAAATACTTTTCATTGCTATTGGTTATATTCAATTGTATAAATAACAAGTTGAACTATAAAATTTTTTTAGTAGAGGATGAGAAGGCATAACAAAAGAAAATATACAAAAAGGAATGTAATCTAACATTTCCTATAAATAGGCCTATTTTCATTGCCTTCGAAATACAAAAATATCTACTGCAACTTTCACTCCTCTAATCATTAGTTACTTGATTAATCTTCCAACTTGAGAACTTGTCAAAAATCTTCCAAGTTGAATACTCATATGATAACTTCTGAGTCAAATCATTTTTGCCTAGGATTTAGTTGTGTAAAACCATTTGAGAAAGAATTATGCACAAATAGAGATGGACATTTTTCAGTTATTAGTAACAAGGTGATAACTATAAATAAACATAACTAATGAAGAATAAAAAATAGAAACAACAAATATTTTACCTGACTTAAATGATTCAAGAAATCATTACTTTGAAGCATACTCATGAAGTTGAAATTTGGAGAAGCATTGCTCCAATAGGAAAAGGGGTTCTACATTCAAATTAACTCAAGCTTAAATGTTAGATATTTTTTTAAATGAACATTCAATTACACAAATCAATTATTTATTTATTTATATTTACTTTTACCTGATTTGGATGTTCAAAATGACTTGGACTAATGGTTGTTGGCATGGCTAGAGGAAGGAATACCTATCAAATATTTAAGAGATTAATAAGGCATCATTAAAAAAAATAAAAATAAAGAAGAGGATGCAAGGGGCTTAGATCATACTTGATTATTATAACTCTCATCCATGGGTACACTAGATGGGTGCTTTGGCTGGCAAAGACCTGTACATTGTGGAGCATAGGTTGAGTTTTGTGAATTAATGGCAATTGTTCTAAAGGCATCTATGTTTCAGCTATTCATCTCCTCATAGAACACTGGAAAGAGATATCTGTAAAGTAACTATCTATCTTCAATTCATTATTCTCATCAGCAGCCCACCTTGATTCATGTTCCTACTAACGTAGCATTGTCTTGAGTTTTTCTGGTCCAAGTTATAGTGAGAACTTTGATGTCACTGCTACAAGACCTCATCTTGAATAGACTAACTACAAGATAACCCTCCCTAGAAACCAGTGATAACAAGCCTAAGTAACCGACAGATATTTCACCAAACTACCCCCTTATAACTTGTTTTGTTTGGGTAAGTGTTAGAGATGATTTATTCTCTATAAATAGTCCAACTCTAATTTTCTCACGCATAGGCACATTAACCATGTATACCCTTCCAAGCAAGTAACTTTAAAAAAATCTTAAGTTTCTAATAAATTTACTTGACTAACCAAACAGACTGGTTTTTGGCAAACAATCTCCCTAATAAAAATGAAATGGTATCTAGGTTGTGAATATAACTAGTCAATAATTTCACAGCCCTTTCCATAACTTCTCCAATTTCACCAAAATGTGATGAATTGCCAAGTTTCCTGTAAGTTATCATCTTCCTACCATTTTTCCAAATGAAATGGTATCTGTGTTGAAAGTACTAATGAGTTGAAATGGCAGGTGTCCCACAAGTTATTGTCTTCAACAATTTCATCAAAGTGGATTAAAAATAAAAAAACACCCCTACTAAAGTACATTCCTTCCCTTACTCGGTTTCCAACACCCTCCAAATGTGTCAATTGAAGTCTAGGATGTTAGTCTTCAAGTAAAAGTGTAAAAATAATTTATCAAATGATGAGTTCGAGAAAAGATGAAATGCCATTTATTGACCTTCAAACTGGTTTTATTCAAGCCAATCAGTAACAAACACAGAAATACATAAATCTGCTAGACTAACAAAAAAAAAATTTATATTCCTATAGCATTGCACAGTGAAGATTTACATGATAATGTGTATCATATAGTGCATCATTTATAAAGAGTAAGCACATTTTCAAATCAAAATACTTGAAAGTCCTCCATATAAAATTGTTTAGAAAAGAATCAATACCTTTAGGGGCATGGCTAGAGCTTGTTGGAAATCCTCTTGTTGACAATTGTTCTAAAAAATGGAGAGGAAATCATGGGCATTATTCACAACAAACCAATATTTGAACCACACTACTAACATATATTTTTTTCAATATAAAATTTAAATAAAAGAACAAAGATTTACTTGATCTTGTAACATCTTTTAATGGCTTCCTTTTACGCTTCTCCAAGTTGCTTTTGAGTCTTGCATTTGTGACTCCTTTTGGTCGCACACAGGGGGAGTCTAATATTGGCAAACTATTGAGAGAGCAATCTGTCTTCTCAACATCATCAAAGACATTATTAGCAACAATCTGTTTTCTTTTTCATCATCATCTCTAGCCACATTTGACTGCTCCATATCATTTTCAACTAATTCTATCATCTTTTCTTTTGCACATTTCAGTATGTCGAGTTGTTGCTGCACTTTTTGTGAGAATTTCATTAACCGAGTGCATTAATTCGTTACTGCGTGAAGTCACCGACAACTCATCATTTGCACTTGCTGGTTTTACAAGATCACATAGAACACTATCTTTCTTTGCATCATTTGTCCATCTTTTCAAAATATACTGAACAGGCAGCTCTGTGACATTTTTCACAATAAGTATTCGCAAAGCATGTCGACATAGTAGCTCCAATGTTTCAAACATTTTACAACTACATGGCACAGTATTATTCGAGGAGTTAAATTGGACAACACGAACCCTCCGACCACCTCCTTCGATAACTTCATAGGTAAAAGGCACTCCATCAGAATACACATCTTGGTGTGTGACCCCCAAGGTAGAAGCAATTTCTAACTCAATTCTTTTGAAAAATGTACGAGTATAAACAGATAATGCATGTTCCAAAAGTCCACAATTCTGGACTATTTGAGAAGATGTACCTTGTTTGCAACGAAAATCTTCTTCTAACTCTTCCACACGCATATTTTTTGAAGCTTTCTCATACTCGTATACAAATTTTGTTAGCCTCATTATTTTGCATGCCATGTGTTGAAAAACATTATTTACACTCTCACTTCTTGATGAAGCTTTTATTCTAGCAGAGAAAATATTATGACTAAAAACTGAACACCACCTTTCCCGATTTTCATATAAAGTGTTAAGCCACTTATTACCCACCAAATTGTAATCACTAAGTAAGGCATCCCAAGAAGACTCAAACTCTGATTCAGTCTCACAATTATAAAGAATCTTATTGAATCTACTCTTGAATTCAGGAATCCCATAATGCCTTGGTAAATTTTCTGCAACATCTTTTGAGATATGCCATAAGCACAAGCGATGACCTGTATCAGGAAACACAACTCTTATAGCATTCTTCATTGCTTGACATTGGTCAGTAAAAATTATCTTTGGTTTTTGATTTTCCATTCATTCTAAGAATGTTTCAAACAACCAAGTAAAAGAAACAGTTGTTTCATCCAATAAAAATGCATAGCCAAAAAGTACAGTCTTCCAATGATGGTTGACACCTACAAATGGGGCACATATTATATTATACTTGTTAGTTCGATATGCAGTGTCAAAACATATAACATCCCCAAAAGAGTTCTAATCAATCTTTGATCTGCCATCTCTCCAAAAAAAAAATTTGTCATTCGATTTTCTTGATCAACTTGAATTGCATAAAAAAACATAGGATCTTCTGCTTGCTTCTGTTTAAAGTGGTTTACTAAACTTTGAGCATCTCCAGCCTTAACATTGATTAACTTCTACTTGTTCACTACATTATAGCAATCTTGTTTTATAAATCCAACATTTTCAAACCCTCCAACTTCCTCAACTAAATAGGAATATGCGCTTATTGTTCTTATACCTGCTTCCTTGAAAGTTTTTATAACACCTAACTGAGCATCAGTTATTTTTCGATTCGACCTTAGAAATGGCCTTTCTTCTAGCTTTGCAAGCTCATGATTATGAGTAGGATTGAAGTGAATAACCTTCCACTCACCATTTGTCACTGTAAACCGGATACTAGCTTCACAACCGGTCCTAGTTTGTAAGTTTTTGAACTTCTTATCATCCAAATTGTCACTATCTCGTGGGAATCCTTCTTTTGAACACACATAATCTTGTTGTCTTACAACATTTTTTGCATATCTGATTTTTTCTTTCCGAACACTGAACCCAATTCGAATGGCATAGTCATTGTACAATTTATATGCTTCATCCTCACTATGCACCACCATTCCAAGCAAAGTTTCAGTATCTTCAACACCTTCCTCATTGACTGTAATATCTATGATTAAAAACACCACAACATTCAAATGCATCAGCAACAGCAACAATCAAATGCCAACAAAAAACAAAAAAACACAGAGGAACCCAGCAACGTTATAATACTGAACTTAAGGGGTTCTCAATTAAATACTCATTCTAAAATAAAAGACCTGCAATCTAGAGTTAAAAACAAGGGCTCATAGTCAGGAAAACTAAATAGAAAGAAAATAAAAAATTCATTCTTTTAAAACTTTTTTTATCTTGGGCTTTTTATCAAACATGTAGAATGCACTGTATTATAAACTACATAGAGATTGAACAGAGCAAGAAAATAAGACTTTGAAGAGTGAAATGAGATTTGACTGTGTTTGTTTTGACTGAAAAGGATTTCAGGAAATCATTTTACACCAGCCTATGTGTTTGGTAAGCACAGAAAATTGGGTCAAACGGAAATCAATTTTTGCGTTGACTGTAAAATAACCCTCCCCAGCAGGAAATGAATTTCTATTTCTATTTTACCTTCAAATGATTTCCACCCCAGGAAAATAAAAGAGAGAGAGAGAAACAGCAAGAAGAGATCACACCAGAAGCTGAAGCGTCGATCGCACCACCGCCCACAACCTAGATTGCACCGGTCTCGTCGCACCCCAGCACCGACAAGATCGTGCCGCCTGAAGCACCGGCGAGATCGCACCACCGAAATTGCACCCGAGCACTGGCGAGATCGCATCCATAGTCGCCGCTGGAAGCTCATGGGCGCCGCCATCTAGATTGTCACCACCCAAGACTGATCTACCCAAAACCAATCTCATTCTCGACCCAAAGCTCATCGGCGCTGCCGTTCTCGTTCTTGTTCTTGCCATCGTTCTCGTTCTCGTTCTCGACTGCCATCTAGATCCACCCCAAAGCTCATCGGCAGCGCTGTCCTCCATCCACTCTGATCTCTCTCTTTTCCGATCTATCTCTCTTTCCCTCAATCTGTCACTCTTTCTCCCTCTGATCTCACTTTTTCTTCCTCTTGCTCAATGTTTTTATTTTGATTTTTGGTTGTGTTAAGCGTATATTTTGAAATTTTCTATAATAAAATTTGTTTGGATGCTAAGAAAATGACTGATAAAATGTGAAAAATTTGTAGGAAAATAGCATTTTTAAAATGTTTCCAAACACTAAAAAAAAAATTTCGTACTATTTTTCATTGCACAACCAAACACCCGGATTTCATTTTCCTTACGGGAATTCACTTTCTCTGCATTCATTTTACACTCGAAATTCGATTTACATTGAACCAAACGCAGCCTTTGTAACATACCTTGATCAGCCATTGTTAGTTGAGATGGTGAGCATTGGATTCCAGCAACCACTTCAGTCATAGGGAAAAAGAGGGAAACAAGCAAGAAAAAAAAGAAAAGCCCAAGAACAAAGTTAGTTCAAAATCTCATAGAGCTTGTTTATGCAAAGAAAATTTTCTTCAATGATGCAGGGAGGTGGAGAGAAGAGAGCTGGGCGGTGAGCAAATAATTTGGGTTTTTGGTGAAGCGGCAAATAAGCTGAAGTGCACGCACGTTTTTTTGTTAAAAGGGCTGAAGTGCACGTTTTTTTGTTTTTTTTTTTTTTTTGATACACACGTTTTTTTGTTTTAAAAGGCTGAAGTGGTGTGTTGCTGACTCAGATATTTTTTTAATACATGGTTGCATTTTATTGGTCCACATCACCACGAGGACCACGTCACTCGTCCACCCGGGAGGAGCAAATAATTTCTCCCGTTCTTGCCTAAAACCCTGATAACAAGGTTGTCTTTCTTTCTTGAATCCTCTACAGCAACAACGATAGAGATGGAGGCTACGGACATGGATGTTGAAGAACAGCCTCAAAACAATCACAATCCCAATCTCAATTCCAGTTCCAACCCAAATTCTTTCAAGCGGTTCGGTCTTAAAAACTCAATCCAAACCAACTTCGGCGATGACTACGTTTTCCAAATTGTCCCCAGGTACGCTACTTTCCCTTTTGAACCTAAATTTTCTTTGTTTTCTGATCAAATTTAGGAAAAAGGAGCAAAATTTGATTCTGGGTCTTATACAACATTTCAATATGTGAGATATTTTGTCAAAGTTTTTAACTTGGTTAGTGGGGTTTTTGCTATGCTTATAAGTTTGGGAATCAAACAAGTAGTTGTTAAATGGGTTTTGCGTATTCGTTTTTTTAAATTTTATTTTGAGGGGTTAATTTGTTATGTGGGTTTTGGATGGCAGGGAGGATTGGACGGCAATGGCGGTGTCATTATCAACAAATGCAGTGAAGCTTTACTCACCAGTGACTGGTCAGTACTATGGAGAGTGTAGGGGTCACTCTGATACCATAAATCATATCTCTTTCCCCGGTGCATCAACTCCACATGTGTTGCACTCTTGCTCTTCTGATGGAACCATTAGAGCTTGGGATACCAGGACATTCCAGCAGGTAGCTCCTTTAGTCTCTATCTGTTCGCATACACGTTCATAAGTTTTTTTTTTTTTTTACATCATGTTGTGGTGTAAAATATTTTTAGTGGTTTTCTTGTTTAATTCTTTAAAGTATGCTGGTTTCTGATTTTCGTTTATTTAATTTGATTATTAACACTGCAGGTTTCGTGTATAAGTGCTGGCGATTCACAAGAGGTCTTCAGCTTCTCATTTGGAGGATCAACTGATAATCTTCTTGCTGCAGGATGTAAATCTCAGGTTCAATGTCTATGTTAAGAAATAAATCATATCGAGTGTTGTGAAATGTTAGTTTTTCGGTTTAGATTGTTATTTGATAGTTTTGGTGTTCATTATAGTATTTCAAGGGTGATATATCTCTGCACGTTCACATATATAGGTTGTATATGTTCGGTGGTGTTTCAAGAATAAAATGTGTTCAATATTTCTTTTTCATTCCTGTATTAGACAGTCAAATAAGTAGGATAACTATTTACTAGTTCATGCACTTATGATTATCTTTTTTGTGTGATAATCAATTTACTCAGATACTCTTCTGGGATTGGAGGAACAAGAAGCAAGTTGCTTGTTTGGAGGACTCTCATGTGGAAGATGTTACGCAGGTTTGTTCTGATGCCTATGCCTGTGAAATGTCAGTACATTCAGGTCGAATCATGTTCACTAATTTAGGAAAATAGTGGCACAACTTAGTTTTTAAGTTGTCCTTATCAAGTACTTGAAATGTGGTTAGAATGCAAAAACTTTACATATGGTCAGGCTTATCAGTTGATTGGGGTGGGGTCATATATTGAAATCCTAAATGCTTTTGTTATGGATTTATGTGGAAGGCTATGTTACTCTATGTCAGTCAAGCTTGCATTATAATTATATTTTGATACTTCTTAGCTGAGCTGTAGTAGTACTAGTTTTTTCAAACTTTCTTGTAAAGATTCATCAACACTAGTGCATCTGGTTTGTTTATGTGATCTGTTGATATAATAGGGTGGTGATGGGATATTGTTACTTGATTTTAGCTAGCTTTTGGAACTTGTGTATTTTCTGAGTTTTTGATAAATTTGTAATTTGTGATTTTTGATAGGTTCACTTTGTCCCTGGCCATCAAAGCAAACTTCTTTCTGCATCTGTAGATGGGTTGATATGTATATTTAATACTGATGGAGATATAAATGATGACGATAATCTTGAATCAGTAAGTGCATGCCTGTATCAGTATTGTTTTACAGATGAAATGGCCAGTTACATCTATTATGGGAAGTAAGGTTGATCAGAGAAAATTGGGTCCAAATAATTGCTTTTCAGTATCTAAGGTGTGTGTGTGTGTGTGTGTGTATAATTTTTCCCCCCGTGAAACAACAAATAAAAAGGATAATTCTTGTCAACTGCCAGGTGTCTCATGAAAACCTAGTATCGATGCACTTAGTGTCAAAATATGACCTCTAAGTGCTCGAGCTTAAGGTTGACAAATGAATGGTTTGTTACAGGTTTCTATTTTTTTGGAGGTATTGGATAGATGATCCTTTATAAATATGATCAGGTTTATGGGTACAATTATGTAGGTAATTAATGTGGGAACTTCAATCAGTAAAGTGGGGTTTCTTGGAGAGAGGTATCAAAAGCTCTGGTGTTTGACCCATATTGAGACCTTAAGGTATTGTCTTTTCCCATGAACTGCTGTTAAGGACATTATTGTTAAAATATTCCTAATCTCTACTCTATCTTCCTGTGGGAATCATGAGACGAAAATTTAGTATTAATATTTGTTATACCTGAAATTACAATCTATGCTATAAACCAGATTTCTTGTTCCACCTTTCTAATATGTCCCGTGTTAGATATTTAGATTTCTACTTGACAATCATATTTTTTACTCTGATTGGCACAATATATGTTAAATGCTAATGGCTTATTTGGATTTCGTTCAGTGTTTGGGACTGGAGAGATGCAAAAAGTGAAGTAAGCTTCCAAGATGCCCGTTCATTAGCTTCTGATAGTTGGACATTAGATCATGTAAGTTTTTCAAAATCTACTCATTTTTGTCAATTAGTAGAAGCCCTATGTTTCATGTTTACATACATGGTTAAATTTATTATTATTATTATAAATAAATAAATGAGATGCATCCCACCATAGGCAGATAATATAATAGCTAAAAAATCCTCTTATGATTAAGCCTGGAGTTTATCCCATGGTTGTCAAGAACTCCTTGAGGCAGGCCAGAATCTTGTAGAACTTCTTGCCAATAGGCTCTAACTTAAATTGCACTTTCACCTCCCACAATAATGGGTGGAGAATGATGTTGTGGGTTCAAATCACTGGGTGCATGTGTTACTTTAACATTTATTAAAAAAAGAAAAAAGAAAATAAAAATAGGCAAAATCAAGTATCAGTACAAGCATAGTTGAGTTGTAGCAACAACTTTACCTTGGGAAGCATAAGCAATGCCCGATTTAGCTATGTTCCTTGTAATAAATAAAGATACAAGTAAGATGACCAGCAACACCACTCTGATGAGTTGTCAAATATGTAATAAACCATGGTTTTGCAGCATTACTAACTCACAAATTTTGTATATCAACCATGCCTTTTCTTGTAGCCAAGCTAATGGTTCATTAGACAGCATGATCACTGAAAATGTGGTGCTTAACTTTAAGTCAATTGGAAACTTATTTTAGTGCTTTTTTTGGCCAATCACTTGGGGTCGTTTTTCCTAATTGGCAGGAATTATTGCCATAGTTAGGACTCTATCTAGATACAACTATGCAACAATTTTGTCACCCTGAACATTTGAGAATGACATGATATCCATTTAGGCAGAAAGCTATGAATTTTTAACGTTTCTTAATGGGAATATATGGTTCTGGGCACTTAAGGTGCAGTACATTAGGTTCTCCAATTAAATTCAAATATCTGGTTGCATTGATGCCAATAAAGTATAAATATTATTATCATTTCTAAGGACAATTGAATGTAACCAGGTGTTTTGAATTTAATTAAAGAACCTAATGTACTGCACTAAAGTTTAAAGAATGCAAACCAATTCCCTTCCAGATTGTGCTGGCACTGAGCCACTAATTAGTAACCCTTATCTTTTGGCAGGTAGATTATTTTGTCGATTGTCACTACTCAAAAGAAGATGAACGACTATGGGTGATTGGCGGCAGTAACTCTGGCACTATAGGCTACTTTCCAGTAAATTATAATGGAGTGGGAGTCATAGGATGTCCAGAAGCAGTTCTTGCGGGTGGGCATACAGGTATTGTGAGGAGTGTGTTGCCTATGGCAAGTATGCAGCAGGGTGGGCTAGCCCAAAACCAAGGCATTTTTGGATGGACAGGTGCTGAAGATGGCCGCTTATGCTGCTGGTTGTCTGATGACTCTCCTCAGATAAATAGATCATGGATTTCAACCGCATTGATAATGAAGTCACCCAGTACTCGCAAGAAAAATAGGCACAATCCCTATTAGCAAAGCCATTTTTTTATTGGCCTTTTGTATCTTTTTCTTCGTCATTTTTTTTTTTAAATTTTGGGTTTTCAGTACTGCTTGCTGTGAACACTGTACCATTAATATAGTCTCTTTTTTTTTTTTTTTGGGTAGAGTATGTGGGTGTACTGAGCATTGGGAAACATATGGAGTTTGTAACTTTGTATTAAACTGTTGATCGGCTGTGTTTATATAAATCCTATTAAAGTACCCAGGGGCCTCAACGTACTTAACATAATTTCCATAACATACAAATTACACCTTTTAAGTCCGATTTCATTTTCATTTTGGTACTTGAAGTTAAAAATATTTGTAATCTTGTTCTACTGTCCATGCTCGTTAATTATTTATACGAATGGTAAAAGCTAAATAAGCTTGCAATCTTTATAGTTGGGCCAATTGATATACGCCATATCATATTTAACAGTACAGGTCAATAAAAATTTAATTTTTAACACATTTATAAACAGAAAAATCATCTCAAAAAAAGAAAAAGAAAAAAAGAATACGTTGTTATTTTGACTGGAGAATGACGCATAAGCTAGGGATCAATTCTAAACGTTGTTGATTTAGTTTTTACAATATACTTCAATCTGTAAAAACTGAAATTAATCCCCTTGTTTAGCAGGCAAAAGTATACTTTCATTCTCCAATCACGTCACGCTGGATAATCCGTTGTGTCTCTGAGACAAATAGAGAAAGACAGAATACATATATAAGATTCCAGAGCCTGCAAACCAATATCATCAATTTCCATATTCCTGCCTTGATTAGGTAAATAAAATCAATCATGGCCTGATTGAATTTAATCCTAACAAGGAAAACACATGAATTACAACCACCCAGATAGGTCCAAGGGAATATAAAAATCTCACCTGTATTTAATATTATAACTTGAATCATTGAGATTTTCAATAAAAGAAAAAGAAAAAAAAACATACAGTACAAGCTTCTCATTACGTTCTGCGACACTATGCAATAGCTACTCAACATCAACTATTCCAACTGAATAAACCTAACAGGGAAACAGTGGTTAACCACTCAAACAACGCAAATATAAAGTTTGGACACCGATGCCTTTAAAAGTAGCAAAGCTGCCATTAGATGAATGTTTCACACCATAAAATGAATCAGCCACGACCACGCCCTGCACCTGTCACCAAAAGCAAAAACATTAATGACTTCTTATGGTGTATAAATTCACCAGTATTAAGCTGAACATATACCATGAACAAACCCAAAAAAAAAAAAAAAATGATAGCACATGCTGCTTCCAACAATACATAGCAATTTTTAATCAATACTATTGAAAGTTCTAACCAGGGATGGAAATGCTACAGAAAGAGCAAGTGCAATCAATATCTAAGTTCTTTTACTAGGTGACAACAAACACTTGTAATCTACCACGGATTCAGATCCTCTAGAGTTTCTAGGGTACTCTATCAAGTAGATTTCATTAAATCCTAACCACTCTTAAATGATTTAATGGTCTAGATTCTGCCATGTCAGCATTTCATTAACAATCATCCTAATTGTTTTGTTTATAACATTATTTTATTATTTTAAGAATATTATTAATGAAATGCTGACATGACAGAATCTAGACCATTAAATCATTAAAGAGTGGTTAGGATTTAATGAAATCTACTGGTAGAGTACCCTAGGAACTCTAGAGGATCTGAATCCATCTACCACTGTTCTGGCCATACTTAATAGGATAGAATCCATCATATGCAAATTTTCTTTCTATGTAACAGGTATAGAAATCACCAAGCAATATATATTTTTCTTAGAAAAGTTTACCTCTGCTTCCGCCAGCCTTTCCTCCAGATCCACCTCTACCTCGGCCTCCACCCATACCCTTAGCACCTCCATCATCCAAGCCACGCCCAATTCCTTTCGGTTGGCGTCCACCAGGACCATCCTCCCTACCTCGTCCTCGACCACGACCAACACCAGGTGGCTTCCTGTCTGCAAAACGCAATTGACCAAATAAGAACCTATATTAAAAGCAATTTTCACTTTTCTGAATTAACAAAGCTTTATTTTACCCACAATTTTAGAAATTCAGGTGCTTCTTTCAAAACTTTTTTTTTTTTGCTGAATTCTTTGAAAAAAAAATATTGACCTAAAACTACTCTCCTCATCCTTAGAAGTGAGTTTCAAAATAAATAACCTAGTCTTCTTTGATGAAAGAGTTAAGTATACCTGAACGGCTCTTGGTTTCTTCCTGAACCTTATCAATCACCTGAAATACAAAGGAACCAATATAGATTAATGAAATATGCCACTAAAACAATGAAAATAAATAATAATAAAAAAAAGAACAAAAGCAAATGATGATAGAAACTATGGCATTCGGATTTTAAAAAGTCAGCCAACTGACTGTTACATCAGTTAAATTTCAGAACAATGTGCTACATGCAGATCTTGATCTAATCAGAAAAGATTTTTTAAAGCCAAAAGTACCAATGCAACAATAAAAGTGACTATGAAGCCAAATTAGAAAGGCATGCTTGTTTATTTTCAGTAAGTAGAAGAACTTATCAAATGCAACTAGCTTTAAAGAAAAATATGGGGGGAGGGGGGGCTTCAGAACACTACAAAGCAATGATAGAACCTTCCAAAAAGCATAAGGCAAAAACTCTATTCCTTAATTAATGCTACCAGACAACATGAACAACTAACAACACAAATATCATAGACAACAGATCAAATTATGTCTCTTGATGGACTAGAGATGCATAGATATATGAAAAGAGCACAACACAAAAAATACAAAGATGAGTACACTTTAATATGAGCAGATTATTAAGAACACTTCTAACCATACCTCATCAGGAACTCTAAGATACTTGATTGTATTCCCACGGATGTAGCATTCAGGCATTCGCCAAAACCTATCTCCATCCTACATCACAATTCCCAATCACATTCAATCAAAATATTAATAAGTAAGAAAAAATACACTTCAAAGAACAAAAGTGAAGTGAATTAAACAAAATAAAGGGTCAAAAGAAAGGAAAAAATTATTACTTTAGAGGTGCAGATGACTTCCCGGAGATGAATGTTCATCCAAGTATCACAATTGACCAAATGCCCGTTGTAGGTCTCACCATTTTTCAGTTCGACCAACTGTTACAAAGTACAATAACTTCAACTTTCAATATCTAGAAGCCTTATAAAGTATAAATCCTTGTCCATTCACAACGAATAATATTTTCAATATATTGATGAAACTATTACCATTGGGTGCCCTTGGGCACTCTTAAGTAGAGAAAGTGGAAGCTGTAACCCAAAAAAGAAAAAAAAGAAAAGAAAAGTGATTAGCAAAAATTAAAATTAAAAATAAAAAAATAGAGGAAAAATACAAGTAGAATCAAAGTTAACCCACATATCAGTCTAGTTGCTAAGCATTAATTCTAATATGTTGCATTACTTAGTCGAAATCAGTACAAAAATTTAGCTTATTTCAGTTCAGAATTTTCAAATTTTGTCTTAAAACCCACAAAAACAATGGAAAAAAAAAATCGAATCTTTTCTAGTATTTGGGGTTTTCCTTCGTTTTCTCGGCAACCAAACAGGAAGTAAAATTTTTGAGGTTCAGAAAGTAACGTACCATATTTTGGGGCACAGAAACTCAGACAACACAAAAAACCTGCAACAAAGTCTTTAGTCAAAATCTAATGAAAACCCTCCAAGGGGAAAAAAAAAAAAAAACACCAAAAGTAAATGAACAAAATTTAAGAATTTTTATTAGATCGAGCAAGCTATGTTAAAGAAATAGGATTTTAATTTAAAACAACAAAATCTTTATCGGTGCAGAGAGAGAGAGAGAGAGTTGGTAGAGAAAGAAGGAAATCGTAAATAAAACGATATAGGTTTGAATTCAGGATATAAACTAAGAGAAACGGAGATTACCTGTTGTTTAAGATTAAGAAGAGGCTTCGATTTCGACTTTGAAACAAGAAAATCGTGTATCAATGAATTTTGATTGCGAATGTGAATGCGAATGCGAATGCGAGTGATAATAATATATATATATAGTGATCCACCGGGTTTCTGTTTTGCTACCTCTCTCTCTCTGTATCTAACTATAAAACAAAACTACTACTAGGACTAGGATTTTTTTAAAAAAAATAAATAATTACGAGGTTGTTTTTAATTACTGACGTGGTACACTGTTTTTTTTGGTTTGTCCGACTAAATTGAACTATAAATCGTTTTCCTTAATTTTTATTTAATATAATGTGAAGTCATTTAAAATTAAATATCAATCTTTATTTTTTTTAATGAAAAAAAATCAATCTTCTGTTTTTTTTGTTTTTTTCTGGCGTGTTTATACTTTTTTATAATAAAGAAAAAGAAATAACATGAAAATTGAGGTCATATTAATTTTTTTTTAAAGAATCACATTATTGCAGTCAAGTTTCGGAATTAGTATATTGGTTGTTTGTGCAAAGAACATAAGTCAATACCTAATTTTATTAAAGATGAGTTTTTACCACTGCACACTCTTGGTGTGCTAGTTACTCTACAAGTATAAGTACTTGTGAGGTGTAGGGGTAAAATCGAGGTTCAAGTCTTCAAAAAAGAGTTTTACACACATATACACTTAAATTAGGCTAAAATAAAATTCTATCTTATGTAAATATAAAAAGTTTTCTTGATCATAAATTTATTTTCGTTTTAGTTTTGGACATAACTTTTTTTTTTGTTAATGATACCTAATTAATAAATCTACATCATTTATCACAATAAATACTTTTTTTTTTTTTAAATGTAAAGACATCTTTAATGTAGTCTTAGACTAGTGAAAATAATGGCTCATGTAATAACTAACACTAATTGGGTAATTGCTATGAAAATTATTTAAGTAGTTAATGGACGTAGAAATTAGTAACCAGTAGATGTCCATTAATGCTCTTGTTTCCTATTAGTGTCGTGATGTGATTTTTTTTTTTTTCTTCTTCTGTGACAAGAACTGAACAACACTGTTAAACCACAATACTTTTGGCATGATACCTTTATGGTATTAACTTTACTAGAAACAGCATGACGTGACTGACTGTGTAAAACTTGATAATTGTTTTTACCGAAAAGAATTGTAAATAAGAATTATATGGTAATGTTAATATTATTATTAACATCTGGTTAATGTGTGCCTAAAGTTACACATAAATTATTAATTTTATGAAATTTTTTTATGAAATTTTTAAAAAGCCGTAAAAAAAATCAATCATTTTTTTTTATTTTCTTATAAATTTTTTTCTAAAATAGTTTTATTAACATATGCCTTAAGAGTATACGTTAGTAAAACCCTTATTATTATTATTATTATTATTATTATTGATGATGTGTTGAAATTGTCAGGAAGTTGTTGACTTCAAATCACTCCAATGGGTACCTGTGTAATAAGAGCAAATGGACTAAACAGAAGGCATCGAGGTGGTACCAGCTGAGAACCCTCCGAAGGTCAAGTTCGTAAACGGAAAATCTCCAAGAACGCTATAGTTAGTTAAGGATTTTTCTTACGTATCTAAGAAAAATAGAAGTCTGGTGCTTATATAGCAGTTGGTGGTAAACCAAGATCCCTTGAGAGTGAGAATCTTTCTTTAAGGAGAAGATCTGGTACTAGGGTTTCCGAGATTGTAGGATGTCTTTCCATATGAGAGAGACACGACTCTGTAGCAAGTTCACTTTGCGTGATATGCAAGAATCAAGATGTTTCGTTATATGGACTTCCGTAGAAATCAAGGCCACGCTGGACCCGTCGACTTTTTGCTAGCCCCGTCGGCCTTTCCTTTGCCCATCGAGTTTTAATGTGGTCCCGTCTCTTTTTATGTCGTTGCTCTAGATCCTTCGTTTGCTAATGTGAGACTGATGGACCTGTAAGTGTTGTCAGTTTCTTTGCATGACGTGTCTAGGCTTTGTTTAAAAATACCCCTATCAATTATTATTATTATTATTATTCGATAATTACTGTGGAGGAAGAAAGAAACACCAAGAAGAGATAATTGAGCTACAGCCTACAAAGCTCTTGACAGTAATGTAACCATAGGAATTTAAAACATCATATTCTTACATCCTTTATACAACAAAAGAACAAATGTATTTAGTAAGAATTGAAACCATTAAGAGGATAAGCATTTAACTTACTCAGTTTAAAATGGTTAAAATTTAAGCTGGAGCAATATATTGTTAATAAATTCTTACACACATGAGATCAAGAATGTAAACCCCTTATGCAGAAACCGAGCCTGTCCGAAACTACTCTACCATTTGCAGTTCTCTTTCTATTCCATCCATTAAAATTAAATCAGTACATATCCAAGCACTTAAACCCACTAGAAAGTTTTTATCAAGTTTTACAGCTATTAAGCTGTTCAAGTAACTGCTGCACCATTTCGATGATGGAAGGGACTATCCCTTACACACAGCATAAAATCAAATGCCAAGATCAAGGGCCAAAAGTCCATGTAGTTTGAGAGGCAGAGAGAGGACCCAGAACCAGAAGCCTACCCCAATATATACACACACACACACATTAAGTACCTGTACATAGCCACATAGGTGAATGGGGACTTTTTACATGGATTTCTAAGGTCATACAAAATAAATTAGATAAACCACAGGCCCGTTTATAGTCATGGAAAGATCTATTAACAGTCCACATTTTTTCCTTCTGATCTTTTGTGAATGGATGTCAGGTCAGTCAAATGACGCATGGTTGGCCTACCATGCGGGCAATTCCAAGGAGATTTCAGGTCTGCCAAATGCTTGAGTATCTGAAGCCATCAAGTAAATCAGTAATGTAACACTTGCTTCTCTCTAATATGTATAATGCTATATTCTTTATCCAATATAATTGAAAGTGCAGAGAATGATGTCAGAACCATTACAAAAACTAACTGCAAAATAGGACTCAGAAGCTCAGGAAATTATGAAGTTTCAAAGCAACGAAATGCATAGATACTCGTTGTGTACAAAATTCAGCAGTAAAAGGGTCATGCTTCACGCATGGACATGGAAAGGGTCAAGGGCAATTCAAAGTAATCTTGGGTTATTACCTTCTGCATCTCATTTCTGTCAAGTGCATCTCCAATCATAATAGATGATCTGCACGCACGTGATGCCAGCATTGCACGAACTCTGCTTGGGCAAACAGAGTCAAAAGTATCCATTTTGTAACTCCCAATCATTGAGCATTCCCCTTCACTATCAGCTAGAGTAGAAATCAGGTCCTTGACATCTGCTCAAAGAAACTGTAAATGGTAAATGTCTTTTGCACTCCGTTTCATCAATATGCAAGAACTTTTAACAAAGACATATTTGTGATAGCATTGCACAAGGCATAGCAACACATTCCTATATGGTCATTACATTCAAAATACAGTCTATACAGTAGAAAATAAGGGGGAAAAAATCTGAAAGCAACAACTACCTTCGATTCCAAAAGTAATGTTTTTACTGAAGGGGACAGCTTTCAATTTAAAACGCTGCCCAGGTGGAGCATGTGGATCCTCTTCCAGAGTGAAGCCATTTTTCCTGAAATTGGAAATCATATTACTGTCAGAAAATAAAAGAGTATTAAGAGATTTTATACACACACACACACACACACCCAAATACGTAAATGGATGAGGACAATGCAAGACTCCGGGAAAAAAGATTAAAAATGAACAAATTCTAGTGATTCCACCAGCAGAATCTCTATGTATCATCATTGTAAACTTGAACACTGATTTGTGATTCGTTAACAATTATAATATCATGCACTAATTTAGGGTCATAAATTTTTTTGTTACAATGAATAGGGTGAAAGTGTTCAGCGTGTGCGCTTATGTAGGCTTCGCTCATCTGGGAACAACTAACGCGTCTAAATTTGGGTATGACTACGTGTGTGTGTGTGTGTGTGTGTGTGTGTGTGTGTGTGTGTGTGTGTGAGGTATGCTTAAAGAGGGATATTTTTCTAAAAAAAGTAAATGTGAGAATGCAAAGAGGTTGAGAAAGGGTTTAATGGTTGACAATTTAGATGGTACAAGTTTAATGTATATAAAATTGAGATGAAAATTTAAAAATAAAAAAAAATAAAAAAAAAACACAGAACAACATCAACAAACAAATGAAAAAAGGCCTACAAATTAAAAAAGTATTCAAATTTAGGGTAAAAATATCATTTTTGTCCCTAAATTTTCACAAAAGTTTGTTTTTCGTCCCTAAACTTTCAAGAGTTTTTTTTTTCATCCCTAAACTTTGCAAAACGTTCTACTTTACATCCTTCCGTTTATGTGATGCCTAATGGAATGCTAATGTGGTATTTGACTTCGATCAAACCATTTTGTTATAAAAATTATGGACAGGTGGCATGCATTTATTGGCACATGTGAAAAACAGCTACGTATTGGTGCTAACTGGGTTTGCCGGGAAGATGAGTGTTTTGTAGTTCTCGTTTGGCAGATGAGAAAATGAAAGAAAATAATGTATAGTAAGTTATTTCAGGTTCAGTTGAGTTCTTCCACAGTTCAAAATCCAAAGCACTTTGCTGTGAAACATTTAATTTCATGAGCTTGAATTTGACTGAACCCAAGGTCCTGCAAAGTTAACGACATTGACCTCCCATTTAACCCTATTTTTGATGGTCACTTCCCCATGGGCAACCATTCTTCCTCAGCAATTCAATTGACTCCAACAGCTAAGTTTGTTCTTATTCTAACATGCACTCATAGCATGTTTCGTAAACATAATTGTTATGTGGTGTGATGCCCAAAGGTTCAACCGAATCAAACAAAGTTATTTACTTTTGGTAATTCACCTGTAAATTAACAGTTTCAGAATTGACCAAAATATAAATAATGAATAGACAAATATAATAAACAAAACAGAAGCAGCTGAGGTGGTACCTAATTACGTCAATGTGCATTGAAGCAACCACCTCTTCTTCAGTAGATAACTCCAACCCCAATGGCCTGTCCATATAATATTTGGAAGCAAAGGTTTATAATTCAATCTCTAGCAGATGCAGAAATAGTGTAAGCATATCAATAATAACAAAAGTTCAGAGAATACTAAATGACCATAACCCAACCCTGCCCCCATGACAGAGAAGCTAAATGCAGAGCTGAGTGGCAGATATATTTGAATGTCATTTGGATTCCTATGGCTCTAGCAGCTCCCAAATGTATAAAATCTATTCATATCTAAATTCTGCAACAACTGAAGCAGAAGAGATTCTTATCCTATGCCAAAAAGTTCAGAGAATGGATGGAAAAATCTCCAGTAGCTGACATATTTGTCAAAGTACGGTTCAGACAATGGCATTCCATAAAAGGGTTTGACATGCACGTCAAAGTACAGCTCAGCTATCTGGAGAAGCTACACCCAGAGGAAAAGAGTACAAGGCGGTTGGCATTACCAAATTGTGATAACTTTGACCCTGAACATCCAATCCTCTAGTTAGCAATACATCTGATTTAATAAATAAGTTTTTCCTATAGATGATCCTAATCTTGCATGCCATGTTCATACCTTATGTTGATTACTTATGACAAACCCAGCAATCTAGACACATAAAAGCATAAGTTCTAGTGTGTGTGCATACCCGTTAGGGTGTATGCTAGTAGTTGGAGGCTTGGGAGGAGCTGTAGACCTAGATATCTTGGATTGCCTGATATACAATTTTGGCAGATGGGGTCGTATATCTGTGGTTTGCTCCCTAGGGGTGGGTCAAAAGGGCCCTGCCTTGGTGAGGTTCTATGTCATAAAAATTTTAAAAATCTTTTGTGTGCACGTGCGCACAAGCCTGCATAAAAGGCTAAGATGTCTTCAAAAATCAATTTGTAATACAAACATAACTTCTGCTTTAGCATCAAACAATGAAAATTTAACTTCAAACTAAAAAATAGGTACTATGATTAATATTGAATTCATGCATGTAGCTCAAGGTTTTTCACTTTCCTTTCTCACAATAAAAGTAGATGTGCACTAAAAAATTATAAACTCAGATAGATAAGAAAAGAAAAATAATAGAAAAGCAACCTCTAAAGAAAAAGACCCATCTATTGAATAATTAGAATCAGATAAAGCACTCCAAATGTCTCAAAAAATACCGTATCTTAGAAGAGAAGTTCTCAACATGCTTTTAGCAAACATGTACAGATTGCTTATCCTCTATTTGTTATCACTGTTTACATCAATCATTATACATTCTGAGCAGAAGCAAATCAAATAAGGGTAACAAAATAATGAAATCCAACTTCTCACCGGAGCAAAGGCTGTTGGTTAAAAATGGTTGATTGAGAAAGACGCTCAAAATTGTATTTCTCATCAGCAGCATGCTGAAAATTCAGAAAATTTTATTAAAAAAAAAATCAATTGAAAATGTCTGTAACTGGAACACAGAAATTGAAGTAAAGAATCATTTAGAAGAATTTATTGTTCAATAAAAAAGGGAAAAAAACCCTTTTAAGATATTAAGGGAAAAAGAT
Organism: Castanea sativa; assembly: GCF_040712315.1. Lineage (NCBI taxonomy): Eukaryota > Viridiplantae > Streptophyta > Magnoliopsida > Fagales > Fagaceae > Castanea > Castanea sativa. The sequence continues at coordinate 26,820,756 of NC_134022.1, forward strand.
TCACAAGAATATAATATTACCTGATCCACGATAAATAAATCTTGATCCAACTTCCCAATTATAAAACCAAGGTTAAATTGCCCAATCACCTATAAAATAGAAGCAAAGGTTGGTCAGTACTAATTAATCATAATCAGAATGTACATAAGGTTGGGTAGGGATGGGTTAAAAACAGCCCAGCTTGATATGGATCCACTAATCAGGGACATTGATTTTTGAAAAACTTAAAAATAATTCATCACTGATACTAGGTTGTATAAGCGAAGAAACCAAAACCAAACCTAATGAGTCCATATCAAGTGAATCAGAACATGTATCTATCCATGAAAAGAATCAAATGCCCAGCGAGCCTTTTTCATCATCATAAGACTTGGGGGCAAGTGGGGAGAGAAGGCAAAATGGCTCAGTCAACCAGCCAAGCAATCTGGAAAGTTAAGTTTCCAGTTTTTGTTTTTGTTTTTTTGGTCCACTTGTATTAGTAAAATTAATCTAATTTATGAATGTGTAAATAATTATAAACAATGAATAACGAATATGGCAACCTTCATTCTGCCAAAGTCCTCCTTTCTGAATAGTTTTTCCAACTCTTTAGTAGCTGCAGCTAAAGCCTTTGCCTTTCGTTCCTCATTATCAGGTTGAGAAAGCTCCAGAGTTGCAGCGTCATAGCACCTATAGTGATCATAACAAAACAATCCAGTTAAAACATAGCACAGTCATATCTTTTCCTCCTTCAAATGGGATTTACTATGATATAAACCTTTTCATCTTTGCTCTTCCATCTTTATGACCACTAGATTGTAAAATAGACAGCCTCTGCTGCCGCTTTGTCTTCAACTCTTGAAAACTAAATTGCAGGGTGGAACACAACTCTAGATCAGCAGGTGACTTTGGAGCATCTAATATGGATGTAGAAGAACGTGAAGGAGACGCAACAGAAGGATCTTGTAATTTATTTTCGAGATCCTTGCTAGAAGACGCAATTGGTGCCATGTTAGAAGAAGGGGCTGCTTTCTCTTGACCCTCTGGTTCCTGAAATGAACTTGTTACTCAGAAGCAGAAAATCTTGGACTACAGTGGAGAACAATTACTTCTAGGATTACACCTCATAGAAGTTTAGAATAGTAAAAGCTTGTCAATGGTTGGTCAGGTCATCTGATGCTTACAATACTGCCAACTTTAAATTTGTGAAATGGATCTATAAAACAGCATGCATTCTTATTCATTGAGCAGTGAGAGAGAAAATGAAAGCTGTGGGCTTTAGCTTGATTTTGGGGGAAACGTTTAACACACATTAGTAGCAAAGTGTAAACAGTTACTATAACATCCATGTTTTAGTGATTACAATTAATGCTAATATATATCCTCTTCAATTCTGTTACATTTAATTGTATGACAAAAGAATACCCAACAAAATTTCAAGAATCTTGGTCAAGAGGTTATGATCAAATGTCTTATGCTGATTATCTATCTATCAAAAACATTACAAGCCAGCTTATTAAAAAACTGACTGAGTTTCACCATTCAAGGTTTTCAATGGTGAGAGCAACTTTAGCCTTTAAAGATATTTCAACTTTTATTTTATATTCCTTCTTTTTGTTCTTCAACATCTTTGTTCATCATTTCTACAGACAAGCTTCTCAAACTTATGGATAATGTTTTCAAATATCTCATACACAGTTGTAAAATCAATCAAAATTTCTCAACATATTATAAATAAAGCCCATTATGTCACAACTTATAGCAAGAAAATTGTACACTTACATTACTGTATATTTTTAATTTTGAAATAAAGAATATTTCTATCCTCATACTGGTTGCTGAAAGGATACAAGATTGATATATATATATATATACACACACATAAATTGGTAAATTACAAGCACACCCGGTGGTCTTGAACCCACAACTTCATCCTCTATCTTGCTCTTACAAGGGAAGGAGCTGCCATTTGAGCTAGATCTCATTGGCAAGATTGTAATAAAAAATATAAAGGCATGTATAGAGCATAGACATACACACCTTTCCAGGTTCTCCATCTTTAGGATTGCCTCCAGAAGAAAGTGGAATTCTAAATTTATTTAAAATCGTATCTGCTCTAAGATACTTGGAAGGCTCATTCTTGTTCACCACAGCAGTATTATCAACCAGGTCATGACTCGCTGGGGATCTTGAAACAGCAGCATGCCTTTCAGAATCATCATTCTTCAAATGACAAGAAAGGGTTTGATTTCTAAGGATAGGCAGTTCAGATAGTGTTGTACTAATTCTTTCATGCTTTCTTTTATTGACAGTTACAAATTTGTTAAGCGATGATTGGACATAGCTTGAACGACCACATGAATCTGTATTAGCAGCAATTCCATTCCCATCCGCTCGTGAAGGGGAGGAAGCAATTTGATCAGTTGTAACACTATGGAGGTGACCAGTCAATTTCCTACTGCTGTCAGCCTTTTTAGTGCCATGTACTCTAAGAGTGAAATCTTTCTCCATGAATTTGCCATTATTGGTGTGGATTGATCCTTCTTGATCATGCACTAGCTGCTGAGCATTTTCAACTGTTTTGAGATGAATTCCATCCTCTGTAACATGCTCCTCAATAACTTCTAGATCACTGCCATCTGGAGATAATTGTTTCAACATATGAGATTTCTCACGTGGAGAGCACAATTCAGAGCAATCTGCTTCCTTAGTGCACTCCTCAACTTTATTAACAGGATAAAAAGCATAACTTGGGGAATATATCTTCTGTAAACCCTCCCTTAGGGCAGACAATATGGAGCTTTCATCAGAAAAAAATATTTTCCTTTTATCAGGAGTTACATTAACATCACATTCTCTTGTTGGAACAGTGAAGTTCATGATTGCAATCGGATATTGCCGGGAGTTTGCACCTTTATATAATTCATTCACCAGCTTGCCAACTTTAGGCATATCCACTGGTCGACCATTAACAAAAAAGTATTGTCTGTCTCCCAAGTTGCGTCCACTACCATGTCCAAACCTGGAAAGGAAGCCATCAACTTTGCAACTGTCTGATATAAATATATTCATAGGCTCTAAGCAGTTGAAGATGTTCATGCCAAACACTGTAATGATGTTATCTTTAAGAGAACCAGTTCCTTGTGTTTTAAGTACCACAGACTTCGCATTTTTCCCAGTTGTGTTGGCGCAGACTAACCGAACTCCTTTTGCAATTAAGGCATAGGCCTGAAAGTTTAAAGACAAAAAAATGATGATGATAATGAAAATAAAAACTGAAGAAAATCTGAGTTTTTCGGCTTTCCACACACACACACACAGTGTATAGATCTTTTAGCCAAATTCAAATAACTAATTAGTTCACTGGCAGGTTAACATTAAGATTGCACTCAAAGCATTACACAACACCTGAATAATTGAAGTTATGACACAGAAAAGAGAAGCTCACATTCAATAACGAAATAAGCTTTCCATATTCCTTGCGAATGTTGCGACTAAATTCTTTGCTTCTCACAGGTAAATTGGAGAACAACTTCTTAACAGTGACCGTGGTACCAATTTGGCGTGCTGTTTTCTTTTCAGCTACCAGTAAACCTGAATGGTCATAAGTTAAATGTGTAGCAACTGACTCATTCTTTGTCCTAGTCTCAACAGTCAGATTCCCCAAAGCACAAAGTGAACTCAATGCCTCCCCTCTGAAGCCAAATGTGGTCAGTGACTGGAGATCAGGAAAATCCAATAATTTCGACGTATGATGCTTAAGTGCAAGAACCTGCAACAATTTTTTTATTATATAATAAATCAATAATTATATGCTACCCCATGCAATGAACTAATGACAGATACAATAAGCAGCATCAAAATTAAAAAAGGACATAATGAATACTTTTCCTTCAAATTGATTTAATGAGAACAAGCAGTCAAGCACAGAGTTCAACAAATAATACTACACAATTTTATAAAGAACATAATAAGCCCAGTAACAATTGAAGTCGGAAAATCTATAATTACATCCACCTCCAACACTCTATACTTCACAGTATGTACATATCAAACTCAAGTAAAGTAAGCTATTTTGAACTAAAGCAAGCTACATTGAATATAAAGGGTAAGTTACAAAAGACCACCCTGAACTGTCAGCCAAATTACAAGGCAAAATTTGCAAAATATTAATATTTTACCAGTAACTATTTAAATTGATACTGTTCTAAAACTATTTGGGAATCTAGCATTTTTTTTTTCCCTTTCTAAATTGTGTTGAAATTTGGTTTTTAAAACTCGATTTTGTTTGTTGAAATCGGGTTTTCAAAAAACACAACCTCACCCTTGACCTTACTCTTACAAAAAAAAGGAAATGTCATTTTAGGTAAAGCTCATTAGCATTAGCACTTGAAATTGCAAACAAAATCTCATATAGTTAAGATATATTCGTTTCCATCAAATGAAAATAGTTTCCACTAATATAGCGTTGTAGTCTCCTAAACTCCCTCCCAAACACTCTGAATTCGCGCACTGTAAATCAGAAAACGCAAGCGTGAACATAACCCTAATCCAAAATGACACAACAGAGTCACAATCGCATCAGTCAGTATTTCAATTCACATATATAATGAGAGATCATGCATTTATTAGCGAAGAAACTTAGGGTTACGTTACCTTGAAGTTACTGGGGGAAATGCCGCAGCCATTGTCGATAACCTGGAAGAAGTCCTGGCCGTAGTCTTTGAGAGAGATCTCGACGCTGGTGGCGCCGGCGTCGAGGCTGTTCTCGACGAGTTCCTTCACGGCCGACGAGAGGTCAATGATCACTTGGCCTGCGCAAATTCTGTGAACCACACCTTTGTTTATGGGTTTGATAGCGGTTGGGGATGGAGAATCGGCTGCTTCCATTGAAGCCCCTTGTTTCGGACCGACTTTCACATTGGATTGGGGACTGTGAATTCAAACTTACTGGACAGCAAAACCCTAGGCCTCAATCTGTACTTTTGTTTTGTCACAGAGAGAGAGAGAGAGAGAGAGAGAGAGAGAGAGAAACCCTAGCAGGTATTGTAATGTACGAATTTTGCCGCCAAAACTGTAGGGAAAGTGAGGCGGTATATAAAGGGTACGTTGAAATGAACAGCTTATATAGAAATCCGTTGGCTTAAATTTATGAAGGCTTAATTAATGCTTGGTTACTCTTCATTTTCACTTTTTGTATATATATAAATATATATATATATATATATTTTTTTTTTTTTAATTTGGATATAGAAAAAATAACTTGTTTTCAGATTTGAGTTGTATAGGAACTTGTTTTAAACACATAATTTGAATACGAAATACTTACTTCTCCACAACTTGTTTTGAATACATAATTTGAATACAAAATACTCACTTCTCCGGTTTGACTAATGTTCTTTATTTTAGGAAAAAAAGAAACACTTTTTCTTTTTCACTTATATAGGTCACTTCAGTTATTGTGCAAGTTCGAGTTGAGGGGACTTAAGAGTTGGTGGGTCCCAATCGTTTTAAAAAGTAACAAAAATGTCTTTCTACTCGTTTTCACTGGAAATGCATATTCATTTTTTTATTCAAATTCAAATTTTAGTATATTAAAAATGAAAATTTAATACAAATTTTCAAACCGAACTAGTTTTTTATGTTGTGAGTCTTACAAAAGATTGAAAATTAATATAGAAAACACCTACTTATTTTCTCAAACCAAACACCCTCTTATTAGCTAATTTTTAATAACTTTGGATTTAAAATAGGTATTTTCAACTCAAAATTGTTTTTCCTATTTTTAAGTAAGTGCACTAAAATGGACCAAAACTAGATTGAAGATTAATCGAACTAAATGATACATTTATTTGGCTTAACAAGAACATAACAAAAATAAATACTACGTTTCAGCTCTTGTACATCATTAGTCGTAGACACGTGCAACGTGCAAAAAATTTTGATAATTTGCTTCTTCTTCTTTTCTTTATTTTTTGTTAAGTGAAAAAATGAAAATTTTAATTGAAACTTATAAGTGTTAGTCCTAAACCATTTTTAAAGTGATGGATTATTTGTTGGTTATATTTCAACAATTTACTTTTGTGATAAAGCAAAATGAATAATACACATATCTAAGAATAAGCAATAACAGAAATAGATGTGAAAAGAAAAAGCAATAAACAAATACTGAATATATATATATATATATAGAGAGAGAGAGAGAAAAAAAAAATCTGCAAATAATTAAAAACTCACAGACCAAATGCATGAAGGATGAACAATTCAGATAAAGTCTTGTGTTTGACATAATCTCCTTAAAGCAGATTTCGCCCCACACAATCACTGTGGTGCTTTGAGATTCACGAACGTCTGCCTCCTAGGATAAAATGATTTACAGCACGAAAACGAAGCACACAAGGTCGCTCTGCAAACTACTCAATGTCTATTTCTCTCTCTTTGACACAAAATGAAAATGCACAAAATATTCTCACTAGGAGAGTTTTTTTTTTTTTTTTCCTGAAAAGTAGTTTTTATGAATGAGGGACTACGTAAAAATTAGGAGTAAATGCACTTTTAGTCCTTACATTTTGGTTTTTTTTACATTTTAATCCTTACATTTTAATTTTACCACTTTCAGTCCCTAAATCAATTAATGTGTTCCATTTTGGTCTTTTATGTTAGCCCACTAACGAAAATTGCTTAAGTGGCAAACTGAGTACATTGCTGGCACATTAAATGCTGACGTAGCCAATTAAAAAATAATAATAAATTATATTTCATAAATAACCTAAAAAACTTTAAATTATTTCTACCAAACTATTAAATAATTTAATTCTATCTTTTACCTCAAAAAATACAATAATTTAATTATTTATTTATTTACCTTATAGGATGAACAAACCCAGACAATAAAAAACGACGAACACTAGAGAACAACCCAAAAAAAAACAAAAAAACGAAGAACACAATGAACAAACCAGAAAAATCAAACACAAAAATTCAAACCAGCAAAAAAAAACAAATTACCACAGTAGATTCAAACCCAGAAGAACACAATCTTTGCTAAGTAAATTACCCAAAAAAACCCAGTGATTTAGTCCCTAAATTACCCAGATTTGCTTATTCATCTTCACTAATCAAATCAGGAATTTCAGTTTGGATTTTCGGCAAGGCAAAGTCGGCGAGCTTGACTACGGAGGAGAGATTGAGAGAAGGGACTGAGAAATCTTCCTTGGGAGGGAGGCGAGTGTAGGTGGTGGCTTCGCTGCCGGGGGAGAGAACAATCGGCTCCGGCAGGAACTTGAAGCGATTGGATTGGGTATTGAACTTGTTAAGGTTTTGTAGCAGTTGCTTTCTCTTGGAATTGGAATTGGAGGGCTTGTGAGGCTGAGGGTTGTGAGTTTTTAGGCGAGTGAGAGCATAGGGAGAGAATAAGCTCGTTGAAGAAATGGAAGTAGCAGCAACAACCATTTTTAGTTTTGGCTCAAATGAAATGAAAGAAGGTGCAAAGAAAAGTATTGGGAGTTTTTTAACCCAAACCCAGATCTGCTCCAAACCCAGAAACGGCGCCATTAGATCTGCTCCAAACCCAAATCTGCTCCTAATAAGAACATAAAAAAGGAAAGAAAAAAAAAACCATTCAGATCTGGGTTGGTGTTAGTGTACAATTGATTTTTGTGGAAGAATTTGTGTACAAATTTTGGAATATTTTGGGTTTCTATTATTTTGTTCTTGGGATTGAATATTTTGGGTTTGTTGTTCTTGTGTTGTTTTTGTGTGTTCATGATCAAGATGAATTTGGAATAGGAATTTGATCATTTGAATGTGAAATTTATGAGTTTATGGGTTTCTAATCTTATTGTTCTTCTTCAAGGATCTGAGATCTCCATTCATATGATTTTTGTTTTTAATTTTGTTTATAATTTTTTTTATTTAATTTAAATTAATAAATTAATTTTTTTTAATTTAGATGCTGACGTGGCAATTTTTTAATGCCAAAATAGATTTTTTTAATTATTATTCTACTGTGCCATTAGCCACGTTAGCATTTTCTGTTAGTTGGGTGACGGTAACGACTTAAATGTCACTCGTTAATTGGTTTAGGGACTAAAAGTGGTAAAAATAAAATGTAGGAACCAAAATAGAAATCGGGTCAAAATGTAGGGACTAAAAGTGCATTTACGCCTAAAAATTATACATTACTGAACATGCACTTTGTTTCAGTAATAACTGTTGTGCACAGACTAACTGACTCAAAAATAATAAACTATTATTATTTGAAAAAGTATGCCCAATCCATATATGCCAAAAGCCCAACTCAATGTCCAACTCATGAGCATATAAACTCATATATTATCTCTTTTCTTTCCTATGTGAGACTCAAGATTTTTACCACTTATAATAACATCTTCAAATGAACATAGAAAACATCAATTTCTTATTCACTCTATGCTATTTTTCCAACATTATTTTCTAATAAAGTATAGTTAATACAATATATTAGTTTTTTTAAATTAAGCTATGTAATTTGTTATTTGAAAGTGTTTTAAATTATGTAATTTTTTTTTAAAGAACATAATGCATTTTACATTATAAGATGAGATATTTTGTAAATAATATAGTTGATTAAAATTTGTTTATAGTACTCCTTACAAACTATTCATCATTTATATGTCTAGCCTAAAGAGAAAGCATATATAAGCAAATCTATAGCTTATATTAGAGGAAAAAAAATGTAATGTTATCAAGAGTCTACCAAAATTGCGAAAGTAGATCGAAGTAGACTAAAAGTAGATCAACATGTAGTGAACTGAAAGAAGTGGGCTAAACTGGACTAAAATAAGAATAAATAGTTTATTTACTTATATTATATATTTGTCTCAAAACCATTTGGCAAGTTTGTGGAACTGTTTTTTTTTAATACCTTTAAATTTTAATTATGTATAATTTTTTAAAATTTCGCCTTTTTAAGTATTTTAACCAATTTTCAACAAATAAAACTGCAAAAAAAAATTTTTTTTGAATGAAATAAAACTGCATTTAAATTAATATGATGGTGTGAAAAACTAAAACCCGATTTTTCTTTACAATAGTTTAGGATTTATGTGTTGAAACAGTTGAATAACGGACATTATTTTATGGGGTGAGGTTGTTGGGGTTGAGTGCATGATTATCCTCCGACGATGAACCAAAGAAAAATACAAGAAAAGGTTCGTTGCTGAACTAGACAGGGAATATGCCATAACATAGGGGACGCCAAATAAGACCAAGAATAGAGTGAAGGGGATCCAACCTCGTGGTTTGGTCCTAGAGAACATTGAGTTTAATGATGACAAACAAAAAAAGAGACCAACAATTTGATACCCATGATTAATGGTCATGATTCTTGAATTGTTCAGGTTGATTATTGTTTTGGTATGTGATTTCATCTTCCAATAAATGACTCTTTTCTTTATAGACTAAAGTCTTTTTCAGGTAGATAATATCTTTCCCCTAATTTAATACAAGTCTTAATCAACAGCTCATACAAAGTCAAAACTTTTTTGTTGCATTATGTAAGACAAGAAACATGTGCTTTGAAGACTTTTTACTTTGGAGCTTGGACAAAGAATTCGCTTATAATAAGTAAAGCATTTTACTTTCCAATGTTATCGTAATTTTACAGTGTTCAAAGTAATGAAAGTGAGGATGATGTTGTCATCACCAAATAATTAGCTCTAAGAGCCAATTCCAATTGTTCAAAATCTTCCGAATTTTAGAAATAATTTGTTGAGATCATCTACGTCACAGGCGTTGCGCTGCAACTGCTCAGGCAAAATCCCATAATCAGTTGTCTTGAGTTGAGAACCCTGAGTGAACCCTGACCTTACTAAATCAGCCAACATTTTACTTAGCAATGGTAAGTCAATGTTAAGCACCATCTATATTGGAAATTGGCATCCCAGCTTTGCATTTCTAAATCAAGATTGAGAAGACACAAGGCAAAGCCAGTAGCATTTCAACTGAATATACTTAGCACCAATATGCAATATGAGCAATGCAGTCAATGGAAGTTGAATCTCAATTTTGATCATGCCCTTTAGTTTCTTCTATGAATCTATCAGATATTCTTATCTCACTTGTACATGCATTAGCAAAGAAAAATACAATGCAGGGTTGATTGCCGCAGCAAACCTGGAATGTCAAAAAGTTAGAGAATATGAAAGTGCTGTTGACAAGGATTCCAAGAAGCTCAGAAACACTAGATAAGAACTTTTCTCAAGACAACTGAGTGAAGGATAAATCATCCCTGGAGTTAACAAAAATAAAGAAGAAAAAGTAGAGATGCTACAATATTTCCCTAATTAATTATAAACATAAAAGTCAATAAGAATACACAATTTGTTCCATTTCTTTGAGCTTTGCATTCTACCTACAGAAATTCACCTTGACTACAATAATTGAAGATACTCTTTCGCAATTTTTGTAGGTTAAAAGAACTTGTGAAAACTTCTGCTTGTACACCTCTCAAAAGCAACTATTTCACGGAGATTGTCCAAATAAGATCTGCATCAGATTCCACTGTTATTTTTTCTCCTTTTACAACATTTGATGTGCTTATTAAACCACCAAACCTCATCTCTGTATTAGCTGGAATAGACAGAACACAGATTTACAGGACATTAGACAATAGCAAATTGCATAGCCACAGAGGTAGTTAAAAAATAATATATAAAAATGAACACACATTTTTTAACAATATAAATAATATTTTATTGAGAACAAAAGAATAATTTTTTGTACATGATAGGATGTGGAGTGTGACAAGAACATCAAAGCCAAGAAAGGAGTTCTTCCCACTAAAGCTTGTTAACTAAAAGCAATAACTCAAAAAATTATTATGTGACTGTGATACACTCACTGAGATCCCATTGAAGTCCAGTTGTTGTAGTGCTTTTGGATAACGGAAAAGGAATGAGTCCACAATGCGGACCCTCAACAGAGGATTGAATATGGATCTCATGACGATGAGTTCTTGGAAGAAGGTGAACGAGTGATTCATTAGTTATAAGAATTATTCTCAAGCTTGAAAAGACAAATAGAACATTGACGTTTCCTAACGTGTGATCAAACCGCCCACCAAGTGCTCCAGCAACAAGAATGCATAGCTGGCATCAAATCAAAAATAAAAAAAATTACAGGCCAAACAAAGCATGCATGCCAGTAATAATTCAGCAGATTTGCAATGCATCTGGCACAATAAATTAGTACTAACGAGTCCCTAATCACAATGTGCAAGAACTAAGGCAAATGGTTCCATAAAAGAATATTAAAATTGCAAGTTTAATATCAGCAACCAGACAGATTCAAGCTCACACAAGCAGAGCAGATTTTATATAAAAAAAAGCTTCTATGATGACTGTATTTAACTTACATTTGACTTATCAAGGTTTGGTGTAAAGTCACGTATATATGCTACACATTTATGTAGATCAGTGGTGTCCTGATCTTGAGATTCATCCAATATCTGGGTTCCCTGAATACAATAAACAAACATAGACATCCTGAGAATGGCTCCAGAACACTGCATATGCAAAAACCAAAGAGCAGTAACACCATAATAACATAAAATGCACAAAAAGACTTGTCAGATAGGATACACATATCATGGATCTATAGATGCCAATTCCAGGAATGACAACATATTTGTAAAGGTTTAACCAAGGTCACAAGTTTCAAAATCATGCAGGAATGACAGGATCAATTGAAGGGTTTGTGCACGAAGGAAAGAAAGATAGTTACCAGGTTTGCATAAAAGTCCAGTACTTCTGTTCGGATTGAATCCATGTCACCTTTAATAACATCAGGCTTGTACCTGGCACAAATCCCGGAAGTCAGTGTTGTTTTACAAACCAGCATTATGTAGACACACAAACATCTTTATAACTTTTAAAACAAGATAATAAACCCCAAAATAACAAAATATTCAAAATTCTATATGGTGCAGTCTAATCTGGTTCCTTGAGTGCCAATAAGCAGATTTGAGGCTTGAGGAGCAAAATTGATATAGCTCATCCAAAACAGCACACAACACTAAAGAACAGAATTTGACCATCCCATCATCAAGAGCATTGGGGAAATGCTTAAAATAGATCTCATTCCTGGCATGAAATATACGTACTAAAACAGGTAACACCACATATACTTATATGCATATTTACTGAAACAGGGAATACCCCGCGAGACGATTCAAGCTTATATGCAGGAAATTCAGTTATTATAGATAGGAGGCTTCATTATGCTTTAATCTGAAACTAAAATATGAAGCTTTCTTGAGTAGTTCCTTTGATGAAGCAAAGGAAGTCACAAATCCTTCAACACATTAAAGTGTAGATCTTTCATCAAGGTAGTAATTGTAGGATGTATCCTAGCCTTGCCCACATTTCAGCAGTTTCCAATGACTTCAAATTCATAGTAATTCCTAATGCCTAATATGAAGCCATTTTATTTTCAGTTTCCATGGAACATGTGGCTCTCAGCCTTTCTTCTCAATTTTGATCCATTTATATTTTATATAGGCTAAAATTTGATAACAATAGCCACCACAAACTTTTAACTTATGTGGACTAAGATCAACTGTAACTATTTCTAAAGTTTAAAGGGTCTTACAAACACATAATTTCCATACTAAAAACTATATGTCCCCACACATATACAACAACAAATATCTTTCAATGTTAAAAACAAAGACAATAAATCCAAAAAATAAAAAGTTTTCTGATGCACTTTGTGTTTACACTTTCTACCTTCTCCTCATAAGCACCACATGTCTCAAAAGACACACGCAAACTAACTAACTTTTTTAACAAATACATTTTAACCGAGAAATTAAATCTTAAAGAACAAACCTTTTTAATTATTTTTTATTATTTGGGATAAATAAGAACAACCTTTTTCGACAACTTTTTTATGAACTAGTACTCTAGCTTGTGTTCTACAACAGCATAAAGTCCAGGTTCACAAATCACAAGAACCCATTTAATTTTATTTTATTTTTTAAACGCTTAGAACTTAAAAATTAGAATAAACGGTCTACTATATGCACAAGATTTTTAAAAAAAAAGCTCAATATAAAAAATTAAACAAGCACATAGCACTAAATTAAAACCCAGAAATTAAATCAATGGAAAATATATATATATATATATATATATATATATATATATATATATATATATATATATATATATATATATATATCAAAGAAGAAAAAGACCTGGTTCGAACATGGGAGGGGTCTTCATGTGGAAAGAGCAGAGGCATTTCATCATACACACGGTTGGCGCCTCCATCAGCACAGAGATGAAGTTGAGCTGCTCTAAATAACAAGTACGCACGCACCGGATCATTTCTCAGAAAATTAAAAAAAAAAAAAAGGAAAAAAGAACAGAGAGAGGGTGCAGGATAAGTACCGTGGTTCCAAAGCAGAGGAGTAAATCTGGGGAGGCTTTGGTTGAGCACGACGAGTGCGTACGTTTGAGGAGGTCGGTGGTCAGCCGGGATTGTCGGTAAAAGGAAAGCCGAAGAATGGGACATAACCTCCATCGCTAACGTACGGTACACAAAACCAGTTCCACACACACAGTATAAGAGAAGAGAGAGAGAGGAAGGGTCGGTGTTGTTTAATCAACGGTTCTTGATGTTTAAATATCACTCGTTATTTAACGTGTATTTTCACAACATTTTTTTTACTCATATATATTTTTATAATATTTAAATAATATTATTAGAACAACATTCTTAAAAAAGCATAAACCTTCTATTTTTAGTTCTTTTTGTGGAGAAAATATTAAAATAGCATTAATTTTCAAACAATATAGTTAGTAGTTAAGTTTTACAAACTATATTTTTTACTAGCATCTCGAGTCTAAAATACTCGATTTTGGGGCTATAAATCGAGTCTTTAATGCTCGATTTTTATGGTCTGATTCTATCTGATGTGGCATTTTTTCCACGTGGCGACTACTTGGAAATCGAGTCTCTAACACTCGATTTACAAGCCAGATGATATTTGAACTCCACAAAAAAAAAAAAAAGACCAGGCAGCGCCTGGCCGCGCGACCCAGGCAGCGCGCGCGCCAGTCCGCCCGACCCGGGCCGGCTCGGGTCGCGCGCCTGGGCAGCGCGCCTGGTCGCGCGCCCGGGCCGCGCGCCCGTGTCGCGCTGCCTGGGCGCGCAACCTAGGCCAGCCCAGGTCACGCGGACCTGGGCGCGCACGCTGCCTGGGTCGCGCGGTCAGGCAACGCGCTGCCTGGTCCTTTTTTTTTGTTTTTTTTTTTGGAATTCAAATTTCATCTGGCTTGTAAATCGAGTCTTAGAGACTCGATTTCCAAGTAGTCGCCACGTGGAAAAAATGCTACATCAGATAGAATTAGACCATAAAATCGAGCATTAAAGACTCGATTTATAGCCCCAAAATCGAGTCTTTTAGACTCGAGATGCTAGTAAAAAATATAGTTTGTAAAACTTAACTACTAACTATATTGTTTGAAAATTAATACTATTTTAATATTTTCTCCTCTTTTTGTTTAGTTTTAGAGTCTTTTGGAACAAAAATATATACTATTATATATAGGGGATTAAAATTATCATTAGGAAGATGATGACGTGTGATGTACATTAGTCAAAATTTACCTACTATATTAATTTTCAACCCAAATCAGTTTTTATTTATTTATTTTCATGTTACCATTTTTCACAACTTTGATGGCATTATTTGTCATAAATTTTTACCACAACTTGTTAAACTGGTTAGTAGAGAAAAGGCAGTGGAGAAAAATTGAGTCAAAAGTGGTCCAAAACCTTTTTTTTTATTTATTTATCGGGAAACCCTTTTTTCCTAAGTTTTTAGTTTTTATAGCGAAAATTTGAATGGTCAATTTTTGTTGTTTCTTTTTTTGAATCGTCAAAGTTATTGTTTGATTAGGATAGTCTGAGATACCTTAAAGAATGCTACTAGTATTATGTACTGTGTAGTGTATACTTATCCAAAAAAGATTATATAACTATAAAATAAAATTAATGTAATAATGTTTGGGACACAATTGTTGATTTGATATATAGGTCGTTGTGATTTATGAATAATAAAAGTAGTGTGAATTTTAACCTAGTGATAATGGGTCTAATGGCATTTTTTGTGTTGTCACATATTTGTAATTTGATCCTTGTTTCTCATTCCCCCACCATCTATCTATCTAAAGAAAAAGAACAACAACTTTTGTCATCGAATAAGGCATCTGGATTTGATTATCACTTACAACACAAATCACTTGGTATCTTGATCAAATGGTAAGAATAATAATCATTGAGCAAACACCATATATTAAAAATCCCAACATAATTGTAATAAATGAATTTAGGTGAAGTTGACTTTGTCTAATCATAACAACCCATCATAGGCCAAGAGCCTTCTAATTCAATTAATATTTTTTAGTATTTTCAATTAAAATATCTACTTCTCAAATCTCCTCTATTTCAATTCTCTAATTAAATATATATATATATATGTAAAGTCATGGGTGTGTAAACAAAAGAACTTGTGTAAGCAACATTCACCAATGAATTTAATTAGGAACACGGTTTAAGTCCAATGCTTCAGGACAGTAAATCCAATACAATGTAAACACGTCTAATTATGCATTTGAGAATTGTTAAAAAAAAAAATTTAATATTTTTTTGCCTCTTTTTAACACATTTAACATAAGAATTACCAAATTTTATATCTTTTAATAAACATTATACAAATAAATTACTAAAAATAAACAATATGTCGTTTTCAAGTAAGATCCCATAAAAAACAAAATAAAACAAAACACTACACCCAGACCCAAACATTGCCTTTTAAAAACTGAGTGACAATTAAAAAATGTCAAGAACTTGACCTTTTTTTTAATACAAGATATAAATTCTACTTTAACATAATTTAAGTGTATATATATGTGAAGCTTCCCCCTCATAGAGACTTGAACTTCGATCCCTGCCCCCCACACCCCACAAACACTAAGATTATATTTACAAGCAAATAACCTCTGGATACAATACTATATAGTCTACAAGTATGTCATGCTCACCAAACATTTTTTGAAGTATGAGGAAATTATACTATACCCCAAAACTTAAGGAGAGTGACGCTCTCCTCTCTTGAGGTTTGAAGAAAATCAACACATTAGTCATTCCATTAATAACAGCTACATAATATTCCAAATTTTTAAAAGTTGGCAAAGTGTATGTGTAGTATTGTAAGAATTGTAGGAGAAAAGAGAGAATTACAGGAGATAACCTAGTTTGTTGACCTACTTGGAGTTGTTGTTGGAAGTGTTGCTTTGGAAGTTTGGTGACAAAGAATAGTAAAATTTAACCTAAAAAGCTTCCATCAACCATGGTTAGGGGTTCCCAAAAAAAAAAAAAACCAAAGTTAGGGCTTGGTCAATTATGTTACTAGATTCAATGGATAGATCAATATGTTGATTTCCTCCAAATCTCAAGGGATGAAGTGTTATTTCCCTTGAATTTTGAGGAGAAGCCCAAGTTTATGCTCAACTTTTAAAAGAGTTATGCATGTTCAAATATAACAATTCGCTCGTGAACAAGTTCGTCAACATGAGGCTTGATTTAAATGTAAATAATTTGATATAATTTACCTTTAAATTGTTTTGGAGGAAAATTCCTCCTACCCACCACATGGCAGATCAAATGACTATTCACATGTACTTTTAGTCATATTACCTATTTAATAAGTCATATGATGTATTTAAATCATTTTAATGAGTTGGGTAATTTAATACATATGGATAATTTCAATCCTATATACTTCATGCTTATATGTATATGCATATATAAATATACTTATACAAACTCGATACTTGATCATGTAAGATTGTAAATAAGTTTTTAAGATATCAAGTGAGTACTTGCAATGTATTGATGATATAAATAGTCAACTTGGTAGTGAAAAATACATTTTTTAAACAATATAAGGTTTGTAAAATACTAAGCAACTCAAATAATTTTTTAAAATATAATTTATTTGTTAATTATTAGCATAGTTTTGCAAGATAAAAAAAATGTAGCTGTTGTGTTGTGTTTACCATATATGGAAAAAGAATAAGTTAATCAAGTAGTTTGCAAACAAACGCCTACTTACTTAAATATAAAATGAGCCAAGCTAAAACATGTAATTTACTTTGTTGATAAGCTTGGGCTTAACTCTTATTTGAAATATAATTAAATTAATGGGCTTGCTAACTTTTAATACTTGCCTCGCTTGCTTAGAGTACTACAAAGTAGTCTTATTACAATATTACCTAACCTTTTCTCTAAACCCTCATTTCGTGGTAAACATGAAGAATTCCTAAGTCCTAATGCAATTATATAAAACAGTTACAAAACATTTTTCACCACTGAGTTTCACGATTTATACTATTTCAAACATTAATTTTATTAATGCCTTGAAAGTTGAAAATATTATGGAAAGTAGCTATGAAGCCCCTCCCCCTACTACTTAAGATTTTTTTTTTTTTTTTTTGTTGCTAAATACTTATAAATGTTGTTATTTGCACAAATTTGTATGCTTTAATTTCGTAAGCAAAGTCTATTTTAATTTTTATAGAAAATAATAATTTGTTACAATAGTGAACATGAAAATAGTACATGGACTTTGTAATACAATGCGAACAAGTTATGCATTAAAAACAATCCGGTTCTACCATTATTAATCTTATACTTTAAATTTTTTAGTACTACAAGAAAAACAAATTTGAATCTTGTACTTTAAATTTGAATCAAGTCAATCACTTGATTTTAATGTTTTAAGAAGTGTACAAGAGTAATTAAAAAAAAAAAAAAGCTCACCTCGTTGGATTTTATAATTAAGATATATACATTATTATTATTCAATGTATTACATTATTATTACTTGGATTTTGATAGGACAAATATCCGAATAGTTTATGTTAATGTTATCAGCAACTGAGAGTCTGAGAGAAACCATGGCATAATGTGTGAGAGACTCAAGATATTAGGGAGCCAAGCATCATTACCCAAAGCGATTGGGTTTGCCACTATCTATCAGCAGGATTAGTTTATGAATTCTCCTCAAACAAATTGATTAGTTTATGAATTTAATGCATACGTGCATCTTAAATGGGACCCATAATGGTTCAGTCATCAATAATTGGGTAGCTATGTGGGGGTAAGTTCTGATTTTGAATATTTGGAATAATTATGAGCAAGACTTTTTTTATTTATTTTATAAATAAACAATAATACTTATTAGATTCTACACGAAAATAGTAATATTAGTATTTTAAATCAGTTTTATAATACATTATAAGTCGGGTTTATAATTATGAACAAGATTTAGATACAGTACTTAAGTTTTATTCATTAAATTTTCTTTTTAAGATTCTGTTACATAGATTTTTTCTTATACAATAGAAGTGTATTTTTTAATTAAGTAGCCACATAGCTGAATCTTAAGAAGAAAATTTAAGGAACAACACCTAAAGTGTTATATATAAATTTTGTCATATAATTATAAACAAAATTAATATATTTTTGAAAAAAAAAATATTTATATTAGTTTATCTACCAAATAACTAAATAAATATTATGGATGACCACGATCCACAACCCATTATTTCATAAAATAATTTTTTTTTTTTTTTAAAAGATGAAAAAGACGTATAAGTCTCTGTGAACGGTGAACCAATGTACAATTGTGCATGTGATGGTCATGAGATAAATGAGTATTTGTAAGACAAAAGTAATCACAAATTGACATAATGGAAAATAAGCTGTAGCATCCAATCATGACTTTGCCATAGAAGAAATATATATTGATTATTTTGTACTTATTATAAAAGTCAAATTAGCTGTCTCTTGATTCACAATAATGTATTAAATAAATTTAATGAGTTTAATCTTCAGTTGTCGGCCAGTTTCTAAAAGGCCAGGGAAGGATAGGCTTTATTAATGAACTCCCAAAAATCATCATAAAATGACCATTTAAACTTATATTATATGATGGAGTATCTTATTATTATTATTATTATTTGAGAATAGTATCTTAGATATTTATAAACCATCTTTCATCCTAAAATACCATTAGTATTGGTGGAGGCATTTTACTAAAATGCTAAATTTGCCATCAAAATATAGCAAAAATGGGATGCATCAGTGGAGCCAAACCTATATTTTTTTTGCTGCTGAGTCACAATGCACAGCTAAAGTGGTAAAATAAATAAAGTAGTTTTTTGTGGTGTCAGATTACTAAATTTTTTGCACAACTAATGCTGATGCTGTAATGTAGGATTCATCATTCAATTCATTCTCATTGCTCTTCCTCCTAGAGAGAGCATCAACAATCCACAAGTTTTCTCTTAAATAACTAATTATAAGTAAAATCAATTAACAATAGTAAAAAAAATTATATAAGTATCAAACTCTTTGAATTTTCAATGAGCCCATTAAATAAACTCAATTTTGGTTAAAAATTACCTTTTTTGTTTATAATAAAGAGAACAAGCAGGGTATTTTGCAATCATAAACCAATCTGAATGTAATCATAATATCTTTTTACCCACAAAAAAAGTAATTTAAGAGTTCTAAATGATAAGGATTAAGGAAGTTGCAAGTGCTCTCTCAGATGGATTAAGGTTAAACATATGCATTTGAAGGATATCCATTGAGCCTATGATATATAACCTATATTGTGCCAAGCCCAACTAGTTTTACTTGAATTTAAACTTGCAGTTCTCACCAATATGCCAAAGCTATATAAATGGGATTAAAGCTTTCATTCTCAGTGTATTGAATGGGATACATAAGTACCACCTCATTATATATCATGTCCATATCACATCCAATGTATTAAATCACATTACACAAGTGAAACTTTATAAATGTTACCATAAGATCTTGCGGTATAATATAGATTGGGCATAAATACAATTTATATTCTATAAGTTCGGTGAATTGTTATTTTAGTTAACTAAATTTAAAATTTTTCATTTTAGTCCGTTAATTTTAACAATATTGTCATTTTAGTCCTTTTGTCCATTGCCTATTAAAAAACACCATTAACTTTCTTAAAACGACATTATTTAAAATCAATTTTTAATGTTACTAACATGAAACAATATCCTTTCAAAAAAAAAAAAAATGAAACAATATCGTTTTAAGATAGTTAATGTTTTTTCAATTGCAATGGATGAAATGATTAGAATGACAATGTTGTCAAAGTTAACATACTAAAATGACATAATTTAAACTTAATGAATTAAATTGAAAATGCCCCAAACTTACAGGGAATATACATTGATTCTAACACTAATTTTAAAGTCTAGGAACTTTTTGTCGTGTTGTCCTTTTATTCCGATGACTTGGGTTGTATATCAGTAACTTGTCTCACTAGTCACTACATAATATATATATACACTTGTACAAAACATTCTTGTCATTTTCAAGAACCGAAAGTTATTTACGATGAGAAATTCATTTCCTTTTTAATAAATATGCTCACAAAGATGGGTAAAGAATGCTCATATTATGGTTGGCATTAAGAGAAAAACATTACTCATTACTCAACCCTCAACCAATAAACAAAAAAGACAAGAAGGTACTGCACAGAAAATATTTGGTTTAGGACTTCTGGGTATAAATTATACTTAATTCCAAAATCAAGCATCATTGTTCTGTCAAAATAAAAGGACCTCATAACTTTTTCTAATGATCAGAAAAACATACGAGGGACATTTACAATATGTATAATCCAAAGATGGGACATCCTCCGGAACTTTGCCATAACCCATGTTCTTTATTTTCCAATCCAATAAGCACATGTACCTTCATTCTTTCTGTTTGGCAATTGATTATTTGCTAAAAGCTTTTTGCATTTTGTAACAATTTTTTTAAATTTTTGGTTTTTTTTATTCAAATAAACTTTTTTTGTTACACATTTAACATAAAAGTTATCAAAAACTATCTTTTTTTACAAACATCATGCAAATAAGCTACTGAAAATATATAGTTTTAATGCAATTTTCGAGCGAACACGTAATGTTAAAACTAGGCCTCTATGGGTTGGGCCGGGTTGGTTTTGGACCCAACCCAGACTCGACCCGCTGACGTCGGGTGGAAGGCGGAGGAACCCGAAACCGACTACCAGAAAAATCGGTTGAGTCAGTTTCGAGTGAGAGGTGAGCGTTGGTCGATCACCGGAATAAATAAATAAAAAAGTCATCGAAATCTGAAAAAAACAAAAAACAAAAACAAAAACAAAAACAAAAACAAAAACAAAAAACAAAAAACAAAACAAAAGCCAAAAAAACAAAAGTCGCCGAAATTTGCATTTTATTGTTGGAATTTTCTTTTTCTTTTTTTTTTGCTGGAATTTGCATTTTTTCGCTAAAAATTGCTGAGATTTGGCCGAATCTAGTTGAGATCTTGCTAAATCTGGCTTGTTTTTGCAAGATTTGGCCGGATTTTTCAATAACTCTGGCTAGGTTCGGGTTGCTCAAGTTTTGGAGAAGTAAACCCGCCACTCGACCTGCAGGTGTCAGTTCTTGAGAACGGAAACCCACCGCCGACCAATTGGACTTTCGATTCGGGCCGGAACTGGGTCGACGTCAGATAGTTTTGCCCAGTTGTCGAGCTCCGATCAGGTCTGGACAGCCCTAGTTAAAACCATATGATCTTCCAAAGGAATTGGCCGCATTACAAAACAGATTTATGCATGACTAAACTATTTGATTGGGATTGAATCTTTGAGGTATAAAGATGGGCATATACTATGGAACCAAAGTTTCACATGTTAGGTTGAATAATGTGATGAACTTGCTTCTCCTTCACAGTATAATACTCGAGATAGATTTTATCAATTATAACTCTTACATGTATTAGGTGTCAATTAGGTGGTGAACACCGTGAGATATAATGAGACATTCGCTTGCTTCCAAGTTCCAACCAACAACAAATGTGAGCCACATTTTAGGTCAATTTCATAATGTTTTCCTCCATCATCAGCTTTGCCACATGATTGAATCAACTTGCAAGCCATGACTTCACACAAACCTCAAATCAAAATAGGCCAAGTTGTAACTTAAACTATGCTACACCCTTTAAGCAATGTTACACTATTAAAAAAAATTATATAAATATTGCACATTTTAAGTAATGTTACACTACTTAATATATTTTTTTTTATTGAATCTGAAATCTGACAAATTCATCGTTAAAATACATTTTCTTCTTACATTTCATGCTTGTTAAATTTCATCATTTATAAAATGTTTAAATTTCAAATTTTTGTATTTTAAAATTATGTATAAGTTCTCAAAAAAAATTTAAAAAAAAAAAATTTATGTACTGAATAATAAACATTCGATTTGTATGAAATTTGGTATACATGTTACAAACATGCAATTGAAAGGAAAGATTTCAAAATATTAATTCAATAAAAAAATTATTAAGCAATATAAAATTACGCTTATATATATATATATACACACACACATAAAGAGAGAAGTTTGGTTCAGGTTACACCAATGGTAACTTTAGCAAATATTACACCGCTTATAATAAAATAAAACTAATATTGCTCCACTTAATAATTTTTTTTTGGATTAATATATATTTTTCTTTTTAAACCCCACCATTGAATAAGATTAGATGTTCTCTACATTCTTAACATACACTTCAAATTTTAAGATTATCAAAAATTAATTTGTAATATATTAAATGTTTAAATTTCAAACTTTAGTATTTTTAAACTATAAATAGAAGATGCGTTTATTAATCAAATATTAAACATCACCGGATTGGTACGAAATTTGACATACATATTGTGAACATAGAAAATATCCATATAATAGAAGGTTACTAGATAATATTGCTTAAAGTTACACTTTATATAACTTGAACTCAAGTCGTGTATAACTTAAAGTTGAGTTCAAGTTACATTTAGTGTAACTTTAAGCAATATATAACTATATAAAATTCATATCTTGAAAATCTCACAATTGAATTAACTTTCATGTCAATTAGATGCTATTTACCAATCAATCCATAAACTCATATTTTATGTATTATTTTAAATTATAAAATTTTGAATTTAAACAATTGATTAATGACATGACTATTAATCTTTGATTACCTTGAAATTTTGCAAGCATTGAAAATATACAAAGATAATCGGATTCAGATCCTCTAGAGTTCCTAGGGTACTCTACCAAGTAGAGTTCATTAAATCCTAACCATTCTTTAATGATTTAATGGTCTAGATTCTGCCATATCAGCATTTCATTAATAATCATCTTAATTGTTTTGTTTACAACATTATTTTATTATTTTAAGAATATTATTAATGAAATACCGATACGAGAATCTAAACCATTAAATCATTAAAGATGGTTAGGATTTAATGAGCTCTGCAGTAAATGCGGAACTACAGAGGATCTGAATCCAAGATAATCTAATCTAACAGTAAATTTGTCAAAATTCACATCTAATTAAAAAAATATTAAGTGATGTAATATTAAGCAATGTTACCAGGCCTGTCCATGGGTCGGGTTGGGTTTGTGCTCAACCCGCATCCGACCAGACCTAATCGGGTGGACGAAATCTCAACCCGCTGCCAATCGAGAGGATGATTGGATCGAGCAAGTTGGAAATTCAACAGGCGGTAGGCAAGTCGATCGGGGTCAAAGATCTGGAAAACGACAAGAATCTAGCATGAAAACAAAGAAAAAACAACCAAAATCTTTGAGGTCTCGCCAAATCTAGGCCATTTTCAACAAAATCTCGACTAGATCCAGTGAAATCTTATCGAGATCTAGACGAAAATGGTCTAGACCTCGCCAGATCTACCAAATATCGCCAAAAATTTTGTGGGCTGGTCAAATCAAGTTGATCGAATTTTGGAGAGAGAAAACCGACACCCAGCCCGCCAAATTCGAGTTTTGGAGGAACAAACCCGTCACCAACTGTCGGAGAAGTCGGGTTCAGTCAGCAACGACCAGTTGGTCGAGTTGGCCAAGTCTCTGGACAGCACTAAATATTACACTAAGTATAACTTGAACCTGATTATAACTAATATATCTCTTAATTAGTATTACAACACCTGATATTTTTAAATTACCATCCTTGATATTCCAAAAAAAAAAAAAATACCACCAATGAATCTTTTTTTATTTTTATTCTTAAATTGTTTTATCTTCATTCTGAAAATGCACACCAAATTTCTTGTCAGTGGGATGTTACTCATGTTTTGTGTACGATTATTATTATTATTATTATTTTTTAACTTCTACAATCAAACATTTTATATAAGACAAAATTTTTGAAAAAAGAAAAGCATATGAGAACTTCACAAGCCCACACCTCAAACATTATCCCCCAAAATGGAGGATGTATCTCATGGAGATAGAATGCCCACCCAAGACCATTCACTTCCTTTGATTCCAGAATAACTTTAGCAGTAGCACTTACAAAACCATCATCCAACTCCTGACCTATACCTAAGTTAGGACTAATGTCATCCTCTTATGCTAATTAATCAAAATTACAAATAATATAAATGTCACTTTTTTTTTTTTCTTTCAAGAAAAAGAGATTAATATTCAACTAGTCTATCACACAACTGACTTCCTATGATTGCATGAGAAAAAAATGTGCAGCTGAGAGAGAGAGAGAGATGAGAGACTGAACAATAGATCATTGACATGAATCATGATCAATATACACTTTTCCTGCGATTTATTCTGCTACACTTACAACTTGTTTCAGAGAATAAATTGACTGGTGGTAAAAATAAGATTTAGGGAAAAAAAATTGCTTATTGATTAAGCATGTACAGGCTGGAAGGCCTGAAGTAACCAAAAAGATGCTACAGTTAATTTTACTGCTTTGAAAGTAACATTCCTAACAAAAAAGGTAAAAAAAGATTGAAACAGAAAATTGAAGTTGGAAAAAAAAAAAAAAAAAAACCTATATATAATACAATGGGGGGTAAGGACCTGCAATGGAATTTCCATACCGGTCCCTAATCTTGCCACTATTTAAGGTGACAAAGAATAATCTAAAGAAATGCTATACACAAAGATACCTCCTCTACATGAAGTAGCTTAGAGAATTCTTCTTCCTTGATCCACCTTCTCCATATAGGTCATTCCACTGGAGGAGCTCGTTCATATTTGTAGACTCTGATGACACACTAGCACACACCTGCGTTGAAATGAATAGTATCAATGAAGTAGATGTCTTCCAGCCCCATAAGCATGGACAATTATCATTGAAAAGATGACACCAATAGAAGGTGGGGAACTATTATGCCTACTTCAGTAAACAATACATGCAACTTGAGCCCCATTAAAATAAAAGACCACATCCCTATTAATTCACTCCTATTTATTCAGGTTTACCTCAGATCCCTACATCAGCTTTCTGAAGCTAAACTCTGTTACAGCTTTGATGAAATAAAACAGTTCTATCCAGCCAGGATTTTAGGTTGGGATACCAAGTTAGGGATAAGGCTACATAGGATTTAGGGGGGCCACATAAAATAGATAAAACCATGGAATGCATCACATATATACTTGGCCAAAGACTGTTCTTGAATATAAACATTTTTTGGGGCACTTCCCAACAATAAAGGTGGTTCTACCCTGGTTATACCATAACGCATTGTATTAAGTACATGTTTTTAGCCATACTAGAAGACCAGCTTTGATATAAAACCTTACTCAAAGAAAAAAGTAAGAGAAAATTTTTAAAGGAAAAATCCTTAATGGACACCCAAAGAAACAAATCAAATACATATACATATTGATAACAAGTTTACAGGAAGTCATGATTACCTAGCTTGGCAATTTTTCTTTTTTGACTTGTTAATCGTTATTCTGCTTGAAAATTCAATATACTTTTTAAAAAGAGAAATTATGTATTCATATTATCTTGGATCAAAACTCCATCTTGCTTTTAAAATTTTGTAAGTACTTCAATTTCTTTTCATTGACAACAGCCCAACCATGTGTACTTTGAAAGTCAGAAAATTTATTTAAGATAAAACAATAACCTGATATTTCTTACCACTTCACTAATATTCTCAAGGAGTCTAAATGAAATACTGAAAGTTACCGATTCACAATATAGAAAGTATCCATCACCATACCTGCTCATGTGCATATTTGAAATCCTCCAACTTTAGAGGACGAACGTCAGCACTGCTATACAATGCAGGTAAAGGCCTATTCTCAGCCAATGCCACATTCTTCTCCTGGAATATATACAACTGAATAATGAATAGAAGCATACCATCCAAAAAAGTATACAAAAATGTAAATCAACAAAGCACCTAACAGTGAAAGATTAAACAATTCTTCTCAACCAAAAATAGAACCTCTACGAAGTCTAACTAGCTACCATAGAGGTCTAAAGAGGTGAGCGGTGAAGATGCATAGTGATTAAGAGAATTAAGATGCATTTGCTAAATGAACTCTATATGAGAACTGGACAAACAATATACGAGGACATAACGAATTGCGCTTAGATGCAATAAGACCATTATATCAGCCACAATATTTGCAATAATGAGAAATCACAAGACTTACAAGTCTAGAAAGAAAAAAGTTCTAAAAAAAAATACCTAGAACTGAGAATAGTGAGCATAATCCAATTTCACTACCTGCAGTACAAATCATACAAGTACAGATCTGGTCCAATACCATTTGATCAACCAGGACCAAAATGGCCGAGATTTAAAACAAGACAGAACATGGGGGGGGGGGGGGTTGTACCATTTGATTGACTCATTGAAGTTGTGGTTGATCCGGCCACAATGAAATAATATTTCACAACTTTGGTATCCTGTTGCCCACTCCACAGGGAAGCACAGGAATCTGGTCTTCTTAACCCACAAATAGTCTAAGGAGAGAAGTAGATCCTATTTAAGGGCTAGGCTAAGCTCAGAATAAATTTACAGTAGTTTCAGCCAGAAAAATCAAAATTGGCCAATCACCAGAATACTTTGGTATGTCAACTTGAGTTTATTATGCACTCATTAAAGATAATGGAGGGTTCATATACTTTAAGAACACACAAAAACAGAAGGTAACCTTCAAAATAAAATAACAAATGCAGGTACTAAAAGTATCTAACCTTCTTTTCCTTCTCCAAAATTTCCCTAATGGGACAGTGAGCCGCAGTCACACACAGATTCTGCAACCAAGAATGTAATCAGAGGAACCCAGAATGGGAAAAAGTTCAATTCTGTAGCAGGCAGAAAAGCAAATAACAAATAAAAAATGTGTATATATATATCAACCTTTAGGTCACTCCCAGAGTAGCCATCAGTCATATTTGCAATTGCTTCCAATCCAATATCAGATGCCAGCTCTTCTTTGGCCAATATAACTCTCAGAATTTTTTCTCTGTTTGGGGCATCTGGCAAATTGACCATCAATCTGCACAAAATGATTGTATGTAGTAGTCAACAATACTTGCTTTAACTGGAAAAAGATGGGAACCAAGTGATGACAGGCAGAATATGTTTACCTCCGGGGAAGCCTCCTAATAACAGCCTCATCAAGGTCAAAAGGCCTATTAGTAGCAGCAAGTACCAGTACACGCTCCTTATCCTTTGTACGCAGACCATCCCAATTTACCATAAACTCATTCTTCATTTTACGCATAGCCTCATGCTCTCCAGGATTTTCACGTCTTCCTAGCATGCTATCAACCTGCACAAATAATTTGCAAAAAAAATTATTTCATGAGAGAGGGAGAAGCAATCCCAAGAGGTTTATGCAGATAAAACTATGGGGGTTTAGTGAAAGGCAGAAACACAACAAAAAATGTAATAAAATTAACATAATTGTAAATGCCTTAAACAAACCTCATCAACAAAAACAACACTAGGAGCTATTTTACTAGCTAGTGAGAAAACTGCTTTGACATACTTTTCCCCTTCACCAAACCACTGCAAGCAATAGAGAGAACGTCATTAAAAATTAAAAGAAAGCTGAAAAAGTCATTAAAATTAAAAAGAATGCAGAAAAGGAGACGGAGCTGCTATTTGTGACTTATGCATACCTTTGAAGTAATGCTTGACATTGATATATTGATAAAGTTTGCACCGGCCTCAGTTGCCACTGCCTTTGCAAGCATTGTTTTCCCAGTACCAGGAGGTCCAAAGAGCAATATACCCTTGCAAGGCTGTCAAATAAGTAGCAATATTTAGATGGTATACACAAGATATAAACCAAATGAAAATGGTCTCCACCAAAAAAGAAAAGATCTAACACAGACTTTGGAAGAGATCCAAAAGGTAAAGCAAACCACCTTAGTCAGCTGTCCTTTACAAAACAGGTCAGGCCTCTGAAGTGGAAGCATCACCAGTTCCTTCAAGGTATCCTTTACATTTTCTAATGCCCCAATATCATCAAAAGAAACCCCAATATCAGTTGGTGGAATGACATCAGCAAGAAGTTTCTTCTCAAATTCATTCTCGGTGACCACATCCTGGAAACATTTGAACTTGAACTGAATATAAATTTAAAAAAATCAAATCTGTAGATTCATTCCCAGAGGAGGGAACCATGAACCTTTGACAGTACCCAAGAGGAAGACGTAAACTTTACCTTCAGTGATTTCTTCAAGCTCTTGTTCTCATTTTGAATGTTCTGCAGAATGTTCAGACCATGCATAATGCTGCAATATAAACCATCATGAATGACATCAACACAGGACATAGAGAGGTGAACCATTTCTAAATAATTTTTTATAAATTGTTAAAACAATGATAACAGTAATTGGAAAGAATTAAGACTATACCTTTCAGCAGAGATCACAAGTTTAGCATCTTTGATTGATACTTCGGTGTGATTCATAAACTGGTAACTTAGAGCCCATCCTACTATTTTCTCCACACCTATCATAATAAAAATTAAAGGAAAGATGATGGCACCAGTTAATATTTACAGTAAAGGTCAATGCATAAAAATCCAGTAGTAATTCAAGTACACAATGCATACTTTCAGTATTAAGGGATTGATCTTTAACACAGAGAGTTTCAAGGTCGGGACAATCCAAGCCAATTCTGTTCAGAACCTGAAACCATATGATATTTTGTAAAAATCCAAGAATAGCGCCACGTCAATGAGAAAAATATCATCTATAAATCCACATACAAACTAGGATATATATGTATATATATACACACGCTGCACTGAGGAAATATTTATAAAAAATTAAAAATCCTGCACTGAGGATTTTCAATGCTGATGAGGCAATAGTCTATGGTTTAACAGGAGACTATGTAAGTAAGAAAGTACATCTGACCACCAGGGGCTTACCCATACTGAATTGGTGCTTGTGTGTGTGTGTGTGTGAGAGAGAGAGAGAGATCGTCATACTATTCAACCTAAGATATTATTCATAGACAGATATCTAATTACCACTTACACCAAATTATGGGATGAATATATATGTAGTTTATGCACTACAACTGCAATAATGTCCACGATTCTACCCAGGCCTGGCAGTGCTCACCATAACAACACTAACTAAATTCTTTCTAGGCAGAATGCTACAAGCACTTGTATCACAGAAATAGAACAGAAGATAGCCAAACAACACAATCAGGTGATACTCACAGAGCGAATGCTGACAATATTTGATTGAGCTTTCAAAGTTTCAATATCACGCTCCAACTGCTGCTTCCAGTCCGAAAGTAGAGCTTCATCCTATCAGGAACAATACAAATATGAGATGACTCAGACAAAAACAGCGTTGATATTGCACTATAAATGAATTGTGGGTGCAATACCTGAGGCAGCTGTATTGTCACTTTGTTTGGGAAAAGCCGAGAAAGTTGCTTCATTGCTTTTGGGATTTCTTTGTTCCTATCATGCAGTCTACCAAAGTTATCCTGAACATGAAGCAATAGTCACATTATTTTGATCTTACAGGGAAGAGAAACCACCAACGACAATGCTTAAACAACTGCAATTGAAGAATCAGAGTAATCATAGCTCCAGATTCCCACTAACATGTAAGTTTCACAAATATATGCAAGTCTATGTATGAGTGGGCAGCTATCACTGTTTGCATGTGTGTGCACATGCGCACATGAGAGAGAGGGAGAGATTATGCATCAAACATATCACAAATAGAACTTTATTATCAAGATAGCAAATAATAAACACAAAAACAAGGTTACTATCCCATAGACTAGTAACCAGCTATACGTTGGTGACTTGGTGGCTGGAGGATTTTTGCACCAAACCCTAGCTATCGGTTTTCTCACACAAGGGAGGGGACCCCAAGCTGAATCAATAGAAATAATGGCAGAGTGATTCTGTTGGCTGTTGGGATAGATAGGTTAGTTTACATTTTCAACTAGGTCTACCATCCAAATTTTATATATATATATATATATATAAAAACTAAATCTACAAGCCTTGATCAAACTAGATCTACACAAATACCACATCACGATGCCTAGAAAACCCAAAAAAAAAAAAAAAAATTAGCATTTAGCAACAAAAAACAAAACGAATTACCAAAAGAGAAAAACTCCAGAAACAAGTTTGAGAGTAGGCACCACTACATTGACCACAGGAAGCATCCGAACAGGAGGTAGATTCGTGGGAGGGTGGCGTAAGAAGAGGGGTGATGGGGGGGGCGACTAAAGAAGAGGGGCGAAGTGGTATAAATGAATTTAGGCTGGGAGGGTTTTTAAATTCCAGAGCAATCATGCTAGCTTTAAAAGATGAACTTTGACTACCACCAAGACACCCAAAATGCAGCTGAATGATTCAACTTAAAGATGATGAAGAGGACCTTGCCAAGATTCAAGGTCCTGAATAGTCATGGTCTACAAATGCCCATGCATTACCTTAACTTAACAACACAAGCAGGGAAGGTGTATCTTTTATTTCTTATTTTCAGTAGGAGGAAATGCTCTACTTAAACAAATTTCATGGAGCCAATTGTTCAGAAACCTTGGCTCACTTCTTTTTAATGTTATACAAACCATTTATCTGAAAAGCATTTTTACATCTTAACAGAACTTCTCATTCTAAATCGTATGATTGAATTATTAATCAATGCAGTACAAAAAAGTGCAAAAACTAGGAAAAGAAATGCTAGGTATTGCATTATACATGAAAACAATTTACAACAATATAAGAATTAAGAATAGACAAATGCATTGCAAATAAATGAAAATGATAGGACAACAAACAACAATGACTGAGACTTAAAATATATCTTCTAGCTATGAGAAGTTACAAACATAGAAGTCATAAGCAAAAGACAACAACTTATACACCCAAACAATTACTTCAAAAGCGTGTTTGTGTGTGTCGGTTTAGAGGACAGGAGGGGAAATAAGGGCAGAGGTTAGCATACCGGAAAGGCAAGATCAAGTAACGCTGTCTGGTTGCTTCCAAACTTCGTAAATAAAAGACCACCAGGATGAGACTGGAAACACAAAAATTCCAACACAAAAATTCACTAAGCAACATACAGAACATAGATGATTAAATTGGTACCATAAAACTTCAAACAAGCTAACAGAAAAAAATAAATAACTACTTACCTTCTCCTTACGATTGTCCATCTGGGTATGGGAACCAATTATAACGACATTCTCCGGCAAATTTTCAAGCTTAGCCTTTAAGACCGCATATGATTCTGAGCTACCCACCATAGCCTTTTCTATGTCTTTCACAAACAATATTAATGGACTAGTTTTACTTTCTT
The DNA here is from genome assembly GCF_040712315.1 of Castanea sativa. Classification (NCBI taxonomy): domain Eukaryota; kingdom Viridiplantae; phylum Streptophyta; class Magnoliopsida; order Fagales; family Fagaceae; genus Castanea; species Castanea sativa. The sequence goes on from NC_134022.1 coordinate 26,852,517, forward strand.
TTGATGCAACCTACAAAAATGACACACTTTCAATATTGGTTCCCAGACAACAGCTACAATTTCTTGGAGCAGTAAAGACTGTCAAGTACCTCAAAGAGCTCATTAATAGCAAGCTTCTCTATTTCATCACCACCAAAACCATCTAAGCGGTGTAAATTATTGGCTGCAGAGTAAAGCATCAATGAGTAAAACAAGATGATAGAAGCACAACATATGAAAATCCAGAATATAAATTAAAGGAAGTGAGGACAATTGCATCAAAGGAATCACCAGAACAAAAGAAACCATGATCATCTTCACAAAGGCCACCGAGATTGTTGCCATCTGGAATTGATTTATCAAATCTAACCCCAATTTTTGAATTACCATTTTCTTCAAAAGCAAGGAGAACTCTACCTCGACAACCAGTTGTTGGTCCCCTGCTCAACACGAAAAAAGGAAGAAAAATAAATTTTGACAATTATAAAAGATACTCCCTTTTTTTTTTTCTTTTTTTCTTTTTTGTACAGAAATTCTAAAAGATAATTGAGCAAAGGGCACACTCCAGCACAGCATCCATCCAACAAAATCCTTTCAAAAGCATATGATTATAGACACAAAGCACAACCTCAATTTCCTACCTCAATACTCACATGCCAATAAATGGTATCCATTCAACGGATTGATTCCAATTAGATATACTTGATAGCAAGTGATAATAAACTTATTGCCCCAAAAGGTTAAAGCTGTCAGGAAAGGCCAAGGCCCACCACATGACCCAACCCAATGCCTCAAAATGGGCTTGTAAATTTTTTTAAAAACTTGGGTTGGGTTGATTGGCAAAATTTTCTTTTCTTTTTTTTTTTGGATAACCGATACCTGCCCACAACACGTGCCCTTTGGAATCATGGAGGCCAGAGCAAACTCGGGATGTGGGTCCCCCCCTTAAGCTTGCACATCAGGTAATTGCAACTCAGAAGCAACAGTTAGGGGATCAAACCTGTCTGGGTTTACAGCTTAGGCTCTCACCTTTGGTTGGCTAAATTTTCAACAAAATAAACCAACCCACACTAATAATAGTTTACAAAATATATTTATTTTAAATTTGTTAGTTTTATTTATTTTAGTATTTTGATAGTTTTAACAAAGTTGGAATATTCAGCCTAATTGAGTAACTTCATTAAAGCCCTTTTTTATAATGAATCTAAATAACTTCATTAAAGCACATTTTTTTTATTAGGCCTAATAAAATGGCTCCAACTCAACAAATCTGTACAAGTTGGTTATTAGAGCTATCATGGGTTGTGTTGGAAATTCCTCATGATTTAGTTTTAAAAATTGTGAATTTAATCATTTAACCATTATTCTAGCACTACGCCTCAGGTGGGCTCAACTCCCTCTTAATTAGTGAGGCCCAAACAGGGGACTTTTAATCTTTTAAAAAATATGGAAGATAGTAGAGACAGGTTTCAAACTAGAGACCACCTGCTCTAATACCGTGATAAATTCGGCAACAGTAAATTTAAGCAAGCAATCTTATCATAATGGCACAGAAACAATACCTTAGAGCACAACTTTGTAGTGGTGCCACTCCAGAAGGTACAGTAGCCACAAATTTTACTCTATCACCTGTAAATTTTTTACATATTGCAGCTTGAGATTATGAACATAGTGAATAAATAAATGATGAGTAAATCATGAATAAACATACTAATCAAGCACTTGGATAATCAATATTGTTGGTAAAAGCACACTTATGCGCAAAGCTTGGCACTTTTTGATTCTAAAGCACGGAGCATTTGCAAAAGTACAATTAAGAAGCTTTTTATTTTTAAATTATAAAAATAAAAATAAAAACACAAACATGAAATAAACCCCAGACATTTCCAAATCTCCATTGGAAACTAGGAGGTGCCGATTGAGCTACAAGGGCCTTGGCAAACTGAATGTGAAATGTAGCAGTCAAATCTTAATGTTGTTGATATACACCATTAATTTGTTACACAAAAGTCAAGTTTATGGTATGATATATATACCTAAGCCCTCCACCCCTTTACAAATTTGAGAAGATGTAACACTCCATTCGGGACCATGCCCCATAAAACACTCCTCACCAAAAGGATACTGGGCCAAGACAAACATAACCTTTTTTAGGTGACGCAGTTCATCCTTTTTTTTTATGACCAGAAACCTCACCAAGGCAAGGCCCTTTGGACCCACCCTTGAGAGTACACCACGGATACACTACCCAAAGAAATCAATGATAGCAATGTGTTGTAGAGAAAAATAATAGAACTCGATGAATGTGCTAAAGATGATCTTGTGTAAAGTGATGATTATTTGACATAGGTTAATGTTTCCAAGGTTACAGGTGTCGAAAAAGAAAGATTCAACACAAGATCAAGAATGAGGTCATTAGGGAGGGCAATAGGCTCAAAATCCAATTCACAACATACCCCTCATGAGGGGGAGAGACTACTAATTTTGATGAAGTAGATGAGGAAGAAGATAAGGGTTACAGATCTTGCAATGACAATGGTGATGATCCTATGCTTAATGAGGACGATGATTATATACTTTTAAGATTGTTGCATTGCTTTTGATAGGCATAGAAATCATTACTTGACATTCTAGTTATCACTTAATAATTATATCTTTGTCCATTAATAGTTATTTTCAAATTGATTACGTTGTTTTCTTTAAAAAAACAAATCAAATGTGCGCTTCATTTCAATCAAGCATGCACCACTTGTGCTTTGCACCAAGTCTTCAGGAGGACTTGGCGCTTAAGTGCACCCCACACTTTTACCAAGACCGATAATCAACCATCCATGTAATAATTACAGAAACTAGGGAAGCAATAGCATACCTGCTTTGAGTGTAGCGCTTTTTGATGATGCAGTTGATGCCTCCTGCTTTGGCATAGCCTGAGAGCTTAATGTGGATCCACCTGTAATATCAGCCTCAACACTAGAAGCCGGTTTCTTATGCTGTAAGCCAGCAGCCTGTGCAGCTCGTTTAACAAAAGCCGATGCTCGTTCTGGCCTTGAAGCTGAAGCTTCCTTCACAGAATCAGAATCTTTGGGTGTTGGTCCCTAAAATTATTTTCAAGCGCACAAGACAAATGTAAGATGCCAGCTAAATTGCAGGCTCCGCAGTTACTTAGAGCTTGAGTTGATAAAATAAGGAAGCAGCTGTTATTTGAAGAAGTTTGTAAAAGGAAAGTAATAAAATTCCTAGAAAACAATGTAGATAAATTTTTTTACTTTGAAAATGTAAATGATACAGACATCAAAAAAGCTTACACCGGGCAACAGAAGAGAATCAACAATTAGCAGTCTAGCACCAAAGTGTTTGGCAAGTGCCTTTGCCAAAGTTTCCTGATATATCTCCGAACCTAAAAAAAATCCATTGGAATATGATGTCTCGTTAGGGATTAAGGGGAAAATGAAAAACACACAAAAATACATAGCTCGTCAACATAGAAATGCAGAACCACCTGCAGGACCAGATAATAATATACGCGGGGACACAGTAGGTAGGTCCGAGGCATACTTTGCGAATTTGTTACACTTCAAATGAACATATGTTGAAGCAATCAAAACATCCTTTGTTGTATCACTGCAACAATGCAGAACGTACAAATAGCATAAATTTCCAGTAGCCAGCAGAATATGTAACATGTACAGCCATATAGACAATATATCTAGCTACAACAAGAAAATAAAGGAGAAAGAGTTATTAAAAAAATAAAAGGTATTTTTGAGTAGTTCCCTAAATATGGAAAGCCAACACATGGTCAAAAGAATTCATTTGCAACAGAATATGTAACAAGTACAGCCATACAGACAGTATATGCCTAGATCCAAAAGGCAAATACAGAAAACAGAGACCCTTTTTTTCTTTGTATTTCGTACACATGCAACTCATGGTATAAAGAAAGCATATGCAGTCAAATTTTTGTACCTTAAGTAATATGGGAAATTTTCAAAAGAGACTTCAACGTTGTCGGGATTGAGAATTCCTTGTTGTAAATTATCCTTATATGCTTGCCTTCTAGTTGATACTGAAATTGGAGGATCGAAATCTTTGAGTTCTCTAATATCCCTGTGCCCATCAAGCATTTTAGTGATACTGCCACTTAAATCAAAGTCTGAAGATGAACTGGCAAGCATTCGCAAGAGTGGCCTTAATTCATAATTTGACGCAGGGACCTTTCCAATGTCTGCATCTATACAAGGATCCAATCCAAGGCTACCAAGATTGGGGTGGTCATTGGCAGCATCAGGAGAAGGAACAACGGTTTTCTCTCTTGAAGAAACACCAGCAAGATCATTGTCGGCACTATCCTTCATGTCAATGTCTGGAGTATGATCGTCTGACCCTCCACAGCCTGACGGTAGAATGGACATTTCAGTATTCTGATCCACATCCTCACTAGTTTTACCAGGTGCCTGGAGTATGGTCAAGTCTTTTGGCATATTAGACAAAGATGCTAATATTGATGCTCCAGCAACAGCTGAAGGGTCCCCAGATCTTGCCTCAATATGTATCCCCTTTATTGGAGCACTCTGAGCTTCTAATATGCTCACAGAAGGTATGCCAGGAGCAGTTAAATTATCATTGGTGAGTTGCTGAAAGATCTGATTTCATGTTAAGGAATATATTTATAGAACATCCAGAAGGGAAGTAAAAATATTACAATCACAGTAAAAAGTATAAAACAGCTGCAACAAAAAGACATGAGGATTTGTTTTCCTTTTCAATGATGAGGTATTTAAAAATAAAAGGCCACCGGCCACCCTTCAAAATACTGAATTGGCTATACTGAAGAAATAAAGAGGAAAAAAGGATACATAAGCATGTTTTCCAGAAGAAGTGAAGACCACCTCATCGCCTCCGCTTAGAATTACACTAGTATTTTTTCTATAGTACTTCCCGTTTACTTGGACAGCACCTTTACCCCCTGTGATTTCCAGTAATGTAACAGATGAACCTTCACGCTATCCAGAATTAAAATGAACACCAAAAGAAAAATGTCAGTACAATCACAAGCCTCCTGAGAATGAATAATAAGCAATGTCATAGCACCATGTTATTTACATATTGAAAATGCCTCTTTTTTAGTCGCAAAAGGATACTGCAGAGAGCTATACCTCTATGTGCCTCAATTTACACAATGTATTGCTAATGGATGGATCTTTAAGCCATAAATTGCATTGACGGCCTTGACCAACAGAGAAAGTAGTACCATACATTGACAGGTGAGGATTCTGGAAAAACATAAGGAACAAACAACAGATTAGCAGACCAAGGTAAGGACTCTAACTCTGTTCCTAGAAGAGGCAGATGAACAGAATCCATGTTTCATCAACAATCCCTATTATAGTCAGCCAAGACCCTAGTCCTACGTTGGATCGGGGGAGAGGAGAGGGGAATGGTTAGTAGGAATATACTAATTTTAGTAGATTTAAGGGGGGAAATCAACAAAAGATAAGAAGTGATTCAAGATGAAAATATTAAAAAGAAACTTATCACAAACCTTCTTAGAAAAACATATAAAACAAAAACCAATAGTAAGGAATCACAATTGATAATAATAATTGATTTAAAAACAAACAACCCCAAGTGCGGAGACAAGTTTCTTTTTTTATTGGCATGTTAAGTTCTCACTACAAAACACCTAAAGCCTCTTATGACAAGCTTCAGGCAACTTTCCCACGTATTCTTCAGGCTGAAACATGACTCAAAATCAAGTCTCAAGCAAACACAGGAATCCTCAACCTGCATCAGACAAACACTCTAATTACGAGAAAAGAGTAAAGGAAGTTGTTTTTCCAAGACACTTCCCATTACTCGCTCTTCTAAGCTAATGACATTGCATCCACACCACCCTCAAGAATATACCAAGCCAACCCACCCCTTCCCCCCTATCTCTTCCATCCATCAAAATCTAATAACTAGAAGTATATAAATCTATCAAAAAACAAGAAGTAGTAATAAACTATTAAATGCCAAAAGAAGAAAAAAACAACTCAGATCTAACATCGCATAAGAACAAACACACTTACACAGAATTCTAATCTTCTGTTCATCTAATACTTAACAAGCCCCAAAATACACTCCCCTGATAAGGAACATAAATAAATCAAATTCCAAATGGAGGTACTTGATTAATGCTCTCTTTTCCCTCCATCAATCCAATAAACTTGCACTGACAAATCAACCTTAAGTACCCAAAAAGCAACTCATGGATAGTAACGAGCAGACCTAACCGATTTAACACATGCAAGCCCGATAAGGGGGTCAATGCTCACGAAGCTCCCAATAAAAGAATTAACAAGCCACAGATAAGCAACTCAACCAAACCACAACTCTTTGCTCAACTGCCTAGAAAACCAATGACAATACAAACAAACCAAATTGTTTATCATAATTAGCAATGCTTGAGTGACAAACAAGCACAAAAACATACAAAGGCAACTCTTTTTCTCTTCCAAACAACTAAACATAGCAACAATCTAATCACAACACCAAGATTTCAGAACCGAATTAAACATAAAACCCACCTGAGAACACTGGGAAAGAAGCTTTCCCCAAGCCACTTTCTGGCTTGATTTTGTCAGCTTGGTAAGGCGCTTCTTTGCCCGAAGAGCCTCCACCCCAGCCGCCTTCGATTTCTCTGTATCCACAGCAGCTCCACCTGAAATAGAAAAAAAGGCACATCAAACCCAAAACCCCAAAAACAAAAAATCAAAAAAATCAAAATTCAACAAAAACCCAGATTCCAAAACCACATGCAAAAGCCAAAAGCTTGAAAATTTATTCACCTAAAGACAGCGGAGACACCAAGACCTCACCATCCCCGCCGAAATCCGCACATTTATCTGAATCGCATGCGTCAACGGGCTTAGGAGAACCAGTGCTCAACGGATCAGGGGATTGCAGTTCCAAGTCTTGAGGTCCAGACCCGGATTCCTTACCCGGACCCGAGTTCTCAACCGGTGGAGAGCTCAGAACATCGTTGGTAGAAGAAGACGCCTCAGAAGCCTACAAATTTTCAAAAAGAAAAAATATTTCCCCACCAAAAATTTAATTCAAAAAATTAAAAACCGTAAAAATCTCAAACCCAGATGCAAATCTTGACCAAAAAACGCATGCACGTAACAAAATCCAAACTTGCACAAAACCCAGATTAGAAATCTTTCATCAGACCCACGTGCACAAAATCAAAATTTTTTACAAAAAAAAATCAAGAAAGATTGTACCTTGGATCGTTTTGGGTTAGGTGGAGGAGGAGACGAGAGGCCACGTTTGGAAGCAGAGGAGCTACGCCTTGTTTCAACCATGGTGTTTGTTGGGTTGTAGGTGGCGTTCCTGGTCTCTGATCCAAACAGGGTCTTAAGCCGGAGAGAATCACAGGGAGAGAGAGAGAGAGAGAGAGAGAGAAGATGTAAATGATTGCGGAGATCAGTTAAAGAGAGAGAGAGAGAGAGAGAGAGGGGTTTCTGTGAAAGTTTGTTCGGTTTTAATAAATTTTTCTCTCTTTTTTATCTTTTTTATTATTTTTATTATTTCTAGCTTCTACTATTGATGAGAAGAGAAAGGAGGAGGTTATGAAGCGGTGGGAAGTAGGAAAAGGATTGTTCGAGTGAAAAAATAATAATAATAATTAAAAAAAATTTGAGGATTTTTTTAAATATATGTGGGGCTGTGAGAGAAAAGCAAATAAGAGAAACAGAGACTGTTGTGTGTGTATGTATAATGTATGTGATTATTATTATTATTAGAGGTTTTTTTTTTTTTTTTTTTTACCTTTTATGGTGAGTGTGGTGGTCGCAGCCTTCAATTTATAGTAACCTATAAAATTTGGGACCAGTGGGAATAGGTCACATGGCAAGCTTTTTACATTAGATTTGGTTATGTGATAAATTTGATGGTGATTTTATTTGGAAAAATTTATACGGTGTTTGATAGAGTAGTTTAAGATGAGATTTTTGTAGTTTTTTTAAATACGTGTGGGTGAAAATGTGTGTAATGTTATTTAAAATGTAAAAATATGAGTTTGAGTTTGGTGAACAGGCCCTTATGCATTCAAATATCATAATGAGAGGTGGGTTCTAGTAAGTTTAATTGGTAAAATTTTTGATAATTAAATAAGACTATAAGAGATATGGGGCTCTGTGAAACACTAAAATTAACATTCATGAATTTTCCTATTATAATATTATTATACCTTAAATCAAAATAATTTATAAAATAAAATGAGCAAAAAATTATTGCTAAAAATTCACACTTTGTTGTCTTATTTTGTGTGTGTTATTCCTCTACATTGAAAAGTTTCATACCCAAGAAACTTATTAGTAAAAATATCAAAACAATTATAGTAGTAGCGTAATTTGATGGGAAAAATTTTAGGCATAATTCTTTAGGTGTTATATTTAAATTTTCCCAATAAAAATTAACTATGTGGTTGCATTCATAAGTAAATGACATGGTTAGATTTATTTGTTAGTGAAAAACATAATATTGTTCGTATTGGATATGGTCACGTGAATGAATTTAATATATATCGGTCGTTGATTTTTAGGATTCCCAAGAGTCCTCTGATGATTTTTGAGTTTTCAAGTTTTTATATTTTGTTTTGCAAGTAGCCCATGGGATTAATGTACCTATAAGTATGGGTTGTCAAAATCTCTATCTTGGATTTGAAAAACCTAAGATCCAATGATTCTTTCCAATAAAAACGATTCAAATTGGTGTAGAATCTTTTATGGGGTAGGATTTACATGGGATCACGATAACGGATGATAAAATGTAAGATCTTACGATCTTACTCTATAGAATCCTTACAATCCTACCCTGTGAATCAATTTGGATAAGTGTAGGATCATTCATATAGCATACAAGTAACAGAATAGGCATTCATTTCACTTATTATAATTAGTTATAATTATGTATATCTATGGCGAGATTAGGATTATCCAACTTTATCAATTAAACTGTATTGGGTTTTGAAGGGCTTGACATTTTTAGTTATCTTAATATCATTGAAAATTTTGCAAAATCTTTGGAACTTTATCTATACTATTGGTGTTGGAACTCAAGACATGTAAGTTTAAATTTTGAAGGTCATCATTTATTCATGCATTGGTAATTTAGTACTAAGTAATTGTTACATTTTATGAGTAATTTGTGTCACATTTGCTTATTTCTTATGTTTCTTTAACATGTATTATTTGCTAATGTTAATTTTTCATTAAGATTTTTTTTTTCGCAAAAAGTAGAATATTACAATTCTCAATGTAATCTACGAAATCCTCTCAAAAGATTTATGTAGAATCCAGATTCTAAGTAGCTTGCTTAGAGCATCAGCAGTGAGTGTGGTATATGCCAAATGTAAGGTGCATTTGGCATTTAGACTCAAAAACTGCTCAGCAATGAAAATGGCAAATTGGCAAAGGCCAAATTTTTTTTGCCATATAGCTACAGTACCATCGTAAATGTAAAATGGTACTGTAGCTAAATGGGATAAAAAAATATAATTTTTTAATGCTCTCCTCCTGTTTATTTACCCGGGAATTTCTCTCTCCTCTCTCATTCTTTCTCTTTTTTTTTTCTCTCTCTTCCTTCTCTCTTTCTCATTTGCTCTCTACTATCTTCAGACCCAAGACTCTCTCTTATGACCCTCTCTCTTGTCGATGACCCTCTCTCTCTGATAGTGATTCCAACGAGGCATCGGTGCTCCGATCCCTTTACCGATTCACTCAACCGACAAGGCATCGGTGCTCCGATGACCCTCTTCAAACCGACATCCTTCAAGCTTCAACAAAATCGAGCTACGCAGCGGCGGTTGGGTCACGTGGTTTGTGTGGGTCAGGTGGGTTGTGATTTGTGTGGGAGTGGGTTTCTGGCGGCGGTGGGTTTGTGACTGATGTGGGCATGGGTCAGGTGGTGCAGCAGCATCATGGGTTTCTTGTTTTGATTTGGATCGGAGATCAGTGAGTGATTTGGGTTTTTACCGGTGGAGATCGGCGAGTTGTGTGGGTTGTGGGTTTCTGGCGGTGGTGGATTTGTGACTGATTTTGATTTTGATTTTGTGGGTTTCGGTGGTGGGTTATGGGTTTCGGTTTTGATTTTGATTTTTGATTTAGATTTAGAACGATGGTTTTTAGTTTGTGAATGATTTTTGGTTTATGGTTTCTGGGTGGTGTGACTGAGAAGGTGGATGGTGGACGATGGTGGTGTGACTGAGAGAAGGTGGACGGTGGTGGTGGTGTAACTGATAGAAGTTTGACAGTGTAATTGAGAAATATTTTTATATTATTATTTTTATATTATTTTAATGTGTAGTATGGTAAAATAGAAGAATGAATGTTGAGGAATTGTAAAATTGTATTGTATAATTAATAAAGTAACTTTTTGAATGGTAAAATAGGATAGAATTATGATAAATGAATGTAGATGCTCTTACAAGTATATAAATTTTCACAGTCGAATCTCGCTATACAATGAATATACATTTGTGTAAAAAGGTGGGTCCAAATTCCAATGTTTGGGAAATTTATATTTTCTTATAAGTGATTATTATTTTTATACCATGCCAAACTAAAACATAAATTTCAAACCTGCCACAAAGTCACTCACATAGCATTTGCAATCCAATTGAGCCCACCATAACACAAAAACACATGGATGATGGGAAAAAATCGATGAAACTTTAAGTGTCCAGAGATTTTTCCTATAAATTTTTATAATCAAATGCTTACTCTATGTATAAAACATTTTCCTTTTATTTCAATATATGTTCTTTATACCCATCTTTAATTGTTATTGTTAACTTTGGTTTCTTTCGAAATCTTTGTCTTAAATGGTTTAGTATGTGGTCGTGCAAACTTTTTTTTTTTTTTTTGGTAATGCAATTTAATTTTTTTATTTCGATAATGTGTCTAGGATTTATAATGATATAATCACAACTTAGATTTAAATATACTCTCAATAAATTTGTAAAATAATTGTTTATATAATATTCAAGTGGTTTACAAATCATTTAGCACATAACACGAGATTTGAGAATATACATATTTATACGCACAATTATGTAATTTTGTTTTGCATATACAAGAAAAAGTGAAGAGAAAAATAAATTAAAAGAATTGTTCAAATTATTTTATAAATAAATGATGATGACCTTCTCCATTGATCATACTTTTACACAATACACAAAATGAGCTAATGAAAACAAAATCATCCAAAGATACACTGGAAAAAAAAAATTTGACTGACAATACATGATGTTTAAAAATGAAATAAGTCAAATAACTACTATGGTTTTGCATGTGTTATTTGAAATTGGTATACCAGTATGTTAGGAAATTTGACTTGATTCATTGTTCATATATGCATGTATGTATACACATTACTTATTTATTTAAAGAAGCTACATAAAATTTATGGGTAGCATGCTTAACATTTCATTTATAAATCCAAGGATGTTATGAAAGTAATAACAAATTACTTGGGATTTCTAGGAACAAAACAAATATAAGGACATTTCACATTCTCGATAATTATCAAATTTCTTATCAAACTAAATATGAGCATAGTTACATTCCCAGGTATACTTTTGTTTTTGGTAAACGAAAAAAATGGGTAGCTAGGCTACCCAAGTCCTCAAGGTAGGGTGTATAGGTGTGGATGCCCACCAACAATCTTTTATAGAGGTGATTCGAACCCAAGCCTGACAAGCAGAGCCACAAACTCCTTACCGCTGAACCAACCGATGTGTTGGCATATTTATATACATATATGTATATATTTTAAAGTGGAATCAATTATATAGTATTAAATTCCTCAAAGCAAGGATTATCATAGGTTCATAAGAAACGTGGAAAAACTCATAATAAATAAATAATAGAGATAATAAAACACAAACTCTTTTATTATGTCATGTTCTTTATAATAATAATAAAAATTATTTCTGCCATTTTATCCATATATAGTTTTCTCTTCTTATTCAAAAGTTTAATTCCTTATTTGTTTACATTTAGGACAAGTAATAGTTTCAAAACTCAAAAGCAGCTAAAGTACCAATGCCTATAATAAAACAGCAGGGGAGGTAAGTGGGAAAGTAAAAACGTACGCAGACAAAGGTTGAACGTTCTAGGATTGAAATTAGGATGTGATATTGCTAAGGCCATGTAATAAAATATAAGATATTAAGGATTTGTTTGTTTCACAAAGGGTTGGCGTGGTGTTGTGTTGTGATGTTTTGGAAAATACATTGTGCCTGTTGACCCGTATTGTGTTTGATAAATTTGGGGAATGTAGGTGAGAATCATAAGAGTACAATTATTAATTTATTTGTTTCCAACGTTGGCACTTGACATTGGTTGGGTTCATGAATAGTCGATTTTTTTTTTTTGAGAAACCTGAATAGTCGAGTTGAGTACCTGCTCAATATTTATTCATGTATTTTTCTAATTGGATTAGCCTTTGGTTTGCTTGGTTCATATGAATAGAGTTTTGAACCTATCTTGTGTTTGGAGTTGATCCATCATTTTTTTTTAAGTCACCAAAACTGGTTTTAAAGTTCGCCACCAAATGACATGTAATTTTTTGTTCTATAAAATAAATAAAGCAACATGTATTTATTATAATCTGTTAAATTACTAGATGATATCGGGTGGGGTGGATATACAACATTGCTTTTTCAATTTATTATTATTATTATTATTTTGATTACATGTCTTCTTTTTCCTTTTTTCTTTTAGAGAGACTTTTTGATTACACGTCAAATGACTACAATCCATTAAGGTTAAGCAAATATATATATATATATATATATATATTATAGTAAAAATATTATATTGAAGTTTATATCATATACATTTGAGTTGGATTGATTAATATCAGGGACGGAGCCAGGACTTGGAGTTAGGGGGGCGATTTTGCTGCTAGTTGTGTGCGGTGGCTCCGACCCTTGAGTCTATTTTTTTACTACTAAGGATTTTTGTTAAAATTTTTTTAAATGGCCAAGTAGTTTGTTCTGGGTAAAATATATTAATTGGACTTAATTTTTTTAGTTTTATTATATTGGTAATTTTTGTTGTTGAGCTAATTTTTTTGAGTTTTTATATTTTGTTTTAGATTTAATCTATTAATTTTTTATGTCCTTTAAAAGGTGAAAAATACTAAAACTACAAAATTTTTACAAATTGCTAATGTGATAAGTGGTTATTGATATATAAAAAGTTATGCAAGTGTACAAACTAATAAGAATTTGCTACCTTAATAGTTTGTATAAACATTGTAAAAACGTTTTTGGCTATAAGATTACTCTCAAAAGAATTAATGGCATTATTAAGGGGGGAAAAGTGTAATTTTATTGAACAAAATTGTTGAACTTAGTACCTATTAATATAATAATATTTTTATAAAAAAAATTAGGGGGCTCCAATAACAGCTCCGCCCATGATTAATATGTATGCATCCTGTGGGATATATTTGCCCAATACTTATAGAAAGTGAAAATGTCATCTGAGCCAAACAAAAACTAAGAAAAAGGGTTTCAATAGTATACTTTTTTTTTTTTTTTTTAATTTACTTTGCAAGATACCTTCTTCCTTTTATGCTGTAATTCCTTCTTCTTCTTTTTTTTTTATTTTTTATTTTATATGAAATCAAAGTTAGCCTTAGGCCTTGGGAGTTGTTAAGATATTTTGTAGGAGTAAGGTGCAGTTTTGGCACACACCGAGCTAGTGGTTGAATCACCATTAAATATCAATTGATTAAATTCCTTAAAAGATAAAACTTTTTTTTTTTGGTTCTATAATTTGATAGCTACACTACAATGGGTGTAGGGATTTAATTATTGGGTTACAAGACTTTAATAGAAAATCTTTTTTATTTTATTTTTTATATAAGAAATAATTTATACTCTAGCCTAATCTAAGTGTATATGTATGTGAAACTCCCTCCTAGAGACTTAAACTCCGGTCCTTGCCCACACACTCTACAAGCATTTATACCTAATTGTGTTACAAGACTTTTGACTCTTCTATATACCTAATTGTGTTATTCTATTAAAACATAAATATAATGTTATCCAATTCAAATATAATAAATAGGTGGAATACATTGAGTTAATCTATTAAAGTCAAATACGTAATTGTATTGACCAATAAAATACAATGTTATCATTTACAAAGACAATTAAATGCAAGGAGATTTTATGAACTATTTTTATAAATATATTTATTAAAAAATGATAAAGTAATTAATTTTTCTGTCAGCATTTTATATTTCTCATAAAAGTGATGTTAAACTCTTTTAAAATGATTTATTAATAATTGTTCTAAGGACACCAGTTAACATGATTATTAAATGTAATACAATTATACTTTTAAATATAATTGAAAAACCTAATATACTGCTCTTAAATAACCATACTTAAGTTTACTCTTTCCCTAAGACCCACCACCAAATTTGTATAACAATAATCAAATATTGTACATAAACCTTAAATTTTGGCCCGAAAGAAGATGGAACCATACCTATATTGGATTATGACTAATGTCTTATATTATTTGATGCTTGTAGCCTATAGATGAATGTCTCTTTAGAACTAGAAAACAATGACAGAGGTCTATGAAAAATAAAAAAGCCTTCTCTCTCTCCCTCCTTTCACTAGTCACGCCTTGTCCTCTTTGTAGTGCCTTCAAGTCACGTTAGATCTAACTTGAGCTAAAAATAAATAAAAAATCACTTTAGTTCTAAGTTTTTTTTTTTTTTTTTTTTTTAGAGATAATTACAACATGCTGCTAACCCCACAGCTCAAACCCTTTCTCCCCTAAACCCCCACTATTTGCACTGAGGTGCGGCACTCGTATGACTAGAACAACCTTGATACCTCCATCCTTCACCTCTCCATTGCGCATGTATCTAACCCAATATCTGATTCAATTTTATTAGCCCATTAATCCTCACAATTAAAAAGAACAAAATAGTCTCTCTCATTTTCAATGTGGAATTAAATATTTTCACTAACTCCTCATCTTCTATATTCACTCCCACATCTTTACATTTAAGTTGTAATATTTATTCATTTTAATTAATTAATATTAAAATGCTCCAACAAAAAGTATCAAACTCATTTATTTTGAAGCAGTTATTTCGAGGTTGGACTTTAAATTATGTTTAATGAGATTCATTCTCTCCTCTAAGTCTTCAATTTTATTTTAATAATAAAAAAAAAAGGCACTCACTTATCTAAGCATTTGTATTTTGTGTATGCTATTAAAAAAAAATTATCTACATGATAAAATATGTATAACTAAAACAAGTAGAAGGGCTATAACTCTGTTAGTAGAGCACTCTGTTTACCCACACGTCAATGTTTTTCAGAACCAGCGATTCAATTAACTTAGATTCACAAGGTGAAATTTCAAAGTAGCTCATATAATGATAAAGGAAGGCCTATCAAAAAAAAAAAAAAAAAATATATATATATATATATATATATATATTGTGATGAAGGTTGTTGTATACTAAGCGTGCATTTGGAAGAGGCACTGTTCATGGACCAGCCATGAATTGAAAAACGCTATAAGTTTTCAGCAACAGTCTTTTGCCTTTTTAAAATTATTTTGCTACAATGTTTTTAATAATCAATTTTTAATTTTCAGTAAAATAAGCGATATCCAAACAGATTCTAAAGTCCTCTAATTTCACAAGATTGGCTCCATAATTTATTATTTTATGATGTTTAAAACTTTTCTGTTGGGTTGGGATCTTAGAAAAAGCAAAATTGTCAGGTATTCAGTTGTGTCTAGCTTTAAATTAGGGTACTATGGTCCTCTGGAGAATGCACCTGTAATGATGTTTCATTGGAAGTTTCGCTAGGCAATCTACCTACTGTTTGTTAAGGCATAAATACATGGTATATAAATAGTAAAAGTACATCAATGTGAATTAAGTTGCTTTATAGCCTTCCCTATCAAAAAAAAAGAAAAGAAAAAGTTGCTTTTAAGCCAGAAGCGGCTGTGATTGTATAGTTACGGTTCAACATCGCCATTGGTAGACATCGTCACATACAAGAACCCAAACCATCAAAATATCAAAGTATTAATTCTTCAACTCCAACCTTAGGCAAGACAGCCGACCTTGACTAGTCAGTACTATATATTGTTGGAATTTATTTTGCAATGTAAGGAAGCAACTACTAATGTAGTTACAAGGTGAGTTTGGCCGGATAATATGAATGAGAGACCTCAGTTCGAACCCATGGGAAAGAGGTGTAACTTGTTCCCAAAAAAAAAAGAAAAAAAGAAAGTCATTTCTTATATCTATTGTAATTTGTAATTGGCCTCTGAAAATAAGTTGTCATAGTAAGGATGGGTTTGGATTCGGCGTTTACGTTTTGCGTTTGCTCATTTCACGTTTTTAGCTTTTTTTTTTAATTTTTCCCAGCCGCAGTTGTTGATCAAGTCTCTCGTGAACAGTGCACTGTTTACAGACCCACCAATTTCACTTTTCAGCAATTTTTTCATTAAAAATAGGTCTCACGGTACTATTAACACATTTTAAAATTATTTTGTTACAGTATTTTCAATTTTCAATTTTTAACAATAAATTATATCTAAATAGACTCTTAGTTGTTAGTAGTAAAAAATTATTTTAAGTGGCTTTTTCTATTATGTTGTTTATTAGTCTAGAATTCTCATAAATTTTATCCCTTAAAATAGGGGATAACAATCGCTTATGCTGCCACACTTGGCTGCATTAACTACAATTTCACTTTTTGTAGCACTTGCATCAGTCCATACTAAATGACCTTTTTGTCGCCACACTTGCCTGCATGAGCTACAATTTCACTTTTATAGCACTTTCATTGTAGCACTTGCATCAGTTCATGCTAAATGACTTAAATGCACCATTTTTCCAATCAACTTTAAAAATCATCCACATCAATTTCCGTAAAATTATGCATTTTTTGTTCATTTTAGTTATACTAGTAGTGTAAATATATATGGGCATTGAAGCTATGCATATATAATTTTTATTCATTGTTTGCATTTTTCAAGGGTAAAAGAAGAAAGTGGCAGGTGACTGTGATGTGTGAAATTGTGAATAAATAGAAACAATTTAAAAATGATATTTTAATTAAACATACAATAGAATAGATAATCAAACGTGGTATGCTAAAATATGCATAAATTTTTATGAGCTAATGCAAATGCTTTGGATATGAACATTTTCACAGTGGAAAAATATCATTTCAAACTAATTTATGTTAGGTCCCAAATAACTTTATCAATAATATTAACATCCAAAATAACAATCACACACAAGAATGCAAAAGTTACATGAAAAATCCTTTCTCTTTGAGTGAAAAAACCACCGAACAAACTCCGAATTAATTCATTATTATTAAATCAATTACAATAATTATTATGTATATCTCACAGTTAAAGAAAAATCTCTCTTATTTTATTTACTCTTACACACACACTAATCATCTTTTTCAAAGACGGCAACACTTTGCTCTCTCATTTTTATTTTATTCTCCACGCGCAGCTCTCTCTTGGTTGTTTTCTTTTTCTCTAAACAGCTCCCTCTTGGTTGAGGCGGCAGTACTTTACTTTCTCATTACTCTTGCATTCCTCCTAAGCAAAAATATATTTTCTCTATCTTGGTTTCACACTCTATTTTCTCTCTACCCATAGGGAGGAACCTTGGGCGAAAAGACATTAAATTCTTTGTGGCATTGTCTATTTATAAGACTCTTTGGCTATTTTCTTTTGGATTAGGAATACATTACCTCTTTAACAAGGAATAGACTTCCTTCCACACCAAGGAATAGTCTTTCCTCTACAATAAGGAAATCCAAATTAATTTTTCTTTTTTCAACTATGAAACCTAATTGATTTTTCAAGCCACAATTGAAATTTGAGGCAATTTCTCAACAATTTACATACACAATTAATGCGGGAATGTCTACATTTTAACACATAAATGGATGTGAAATAACCAATTAATGTAAAAAAAAAAGAAAAAAAGAAAAGAAAAGGTGAGATGAGAGAATGAAAGCCCATTCTCATATTGCAATTCCAACTTAGGCAATTCCATTTCCATGGCAATTAGCCATCAAACTTGAACAAATTAACTCCCATATAAATGCAAATGAAAACAAGCAGTCCAACTTGACTAACTTCCAGTCTCGGATGGGACTAATTATCGAACTTTGAAAGGAAGTAAGAAACATCATAAGGAAATGTTTTTATTGAACCCATCAATTTTTTCCTAATGTGGTCTATCTAGTGGTCTGCATGCAATTCAATATTCAAACTCTACTTAGTGGACAATGAAAAAGACACTTATCTCTCTCAACCAAAAAAGAAAGAAAGAAAGAAAGGACACTAGGTGTTATATTCGTTTAGTGTTCAGTCCAACTTGTTGGGGATTCAAAGAATATACACAATATAATGCTCCAAAATCTTCTGCAACTACTCAGAAAGTATCATCAAGTTTTTTCATGTCGGTAAAATAAAGATTAAAAATGCCAACTGCAATGGTGTGAGAGTTCTGAGTTAATTATGACCAACTTTTTCTTTTACTGTTATAAATGTTTTTGTGTTGTGAAAAGATGTAGTAGACTCGTCCTTTAAAGCTCAAAGCCGCAAAAAGCTTAGCTATATATATTGAAATTCGGATTAGGTCCTCCTCAGTGTTTACGAAGTAATACTAAACCATAGGTCAAAATGGACTTTTACCCATTTTTTACGAAGTAATACAATTTTTTTAGCAAAATGTCTCATGTTTGAAACTATTTAGGAAAATGTCTTTATTTTGAAACTTGATTTTCTAAAAATTGAGTTTCAAATGTAAAACTCAATTTTTGGAATATCGAGTTATAGTGAACGTGGACTTAATTTTTTTATTTTTTTTCTGGAACTCGAGTTCCATAATTTTTTTAAAAATTTTCAGTTCGCTATAACTCGATTGTCCAAAAATTGAGTTTTAAATTGAAACTCGATTTTTAGAAAGCTCGAGTTTCAAAACAGAAGTGTTTCTCTAAATAGTTTCAAACAAGGGGCATTTTGCTGGATATTAAAAAAAAAAAAAAAAAAAAAAGAAGGGCAAAAGCCCATTTTGGCCTAAACCATATGTATATTATGAGCTTTGGTTTTGGAGAAACTTCAAAGTCACACAAAGTGATACCATAGTTTCCTAAATCTGATTTTCTAATTAAACAGTTCCATTAGCTATACCTACCAAAGCAAATAAACATTGTGGATTAGGGAAATCATATATAGTTTACTTTGTTTTGTATATACTTTTCAAAGTCTTTAAAATAGTAATCACATCACATGCACCTTAGAAAGTGGGGAAGGAATCGCACAGATTTAATTATGCATGGGTTTTGATTAGGTTTAATCATTAGCATGTTTACGTGGATATGAGATTTGAGTTGGCTAAACAATAGTTATAAATTGATGATCAAAGAAGTTTGAAGTTTTGACCAAACGGCGCTATGTATGTTAACCCTGTCAGTAAGTCAATGATTGCTGTAGCATGCTCCGTAAATGGATGCTTGAATATTCAATTCAAACTCAATCCAACTAGATTTATAAATAAATAAATAAATGATCTTTAAATTATTTCAATTAATAGGTGTCAATCAGTATGTTGTAATTTGTAAAGTTATGTTTGAATTAAATTAAAATCATATTAATTTTGTTGCTTTCTCTGTTTCTCTATAATTCTCTAGATAAATTACACTTTTTTACCTTAACTTTTCACTCGATTTACGTTGCCCTCAAAGTTTTAAAAGTGCACTACAAAAAAATGGGGCTATCCCAGCGTTTTCAAAACCGCTGGGATAGCCCCAAAAAGCGCTGGGATAGGGTCAAAATTCCTATCCTGGCGTTTTTTTTCTCAGCGCTTCAAACCGCCGCGCAGTGATAGTCGGTATAGGGTCACTAGACCTATACCAGCGTTTTTCAAAAGCGCCAGGAAAGGCATACGCCCTATCCCAGCGCTTTTGAAAACGCTGATATAGGCCTTTTAAATTATATGCATTCAAGACCTATACCAGCGCTTTTAGGAGCGCTGGAATAGGTACTACCTATGCCAGCGCTTTTGAAAGCGTTGGTATAGGTCATGAATGAATATAATTTAAAAGACCTATACCAGCGCTTTTGAAAGCGCTGGGATAGGCTGTGCCTATTCCAGCGTTCCCAAAAGCGCTGGGATAAGTCTTGAATGACCAAAATTTAAAAGGACCTATGCCAGCGCTTTCAAAAGCGCTGGTATAGGTCATTTTTTTTTAAAAAAAAAAAAATTTAGCACCTGTAGTGTACTTAAAATACATATTTTTCAATACCTATTTTACAGCAACTGTAATGAGCCACAATTCATATTTTTCAATAGAAAATACCATACTACATTAAACCAAGAAACTAAATATATTTAATTACACCATATCAATAATTACATCCCAAATGTCTAGAATATTATACATAAAATAATACATCCCAAATGTCTAGAATGTTATGAGGCGCACCTACACTACGATTTCACCATTGCACATTGAGTTTCAAAAATGTAAGTCACAAAACAAACAACACTCCTAATAGAAAATACTCCACCTTTTCTCTCCATGCAAGCCACCCGCTTGCTCCAAAACAACAACCCACCACGACAGTAATGCAGACACATTATTTTACAATTTAAGGGAATTAAGAAGCAGATCTTACCCTTTAGCAATCCTAGTGTTTGACCACGGAAAGAATAAGGTAAACTTCAAATAAGCTACCACTCTTGCAAAAGCGAACTGACCATTACTCACTACTATGATAGGTGACCATTACATAAAAATGAAATCTTTGGTGATTAAACATCAACAATGGTAGGTGTAGTTTATTATATATCAAAGGTTCAAAAGTGATGAATCATACTTGGGGATGATCAAAACTAATAAACATTTTAGAGATAATTATACTTTGTCCACTTGTAATTTGAGACAATTACACATTACTTATCTATGGTATGAAAACTAGTGCCTTGGATACATGTGGTTCAATCCTCTAACTGCCATTACACATCACCCTTAAAAAAAGGGTAAAAGCAACTAAAAGCTACAACTTGAGCTAAAAGCAACAAAAAGTCAAGAATCAATACCTAAAACAAAATCAAATGGTAATGAAGAGAGGTCTACGTGAGATTGAGAGAGAGACCCTTTTGTTCCTGAAAGAAAACAACAAAATATAAAAACCCCATGAAGCAAAACCCTAAAAACAAAATCCAATTGAACCCAAAATCGAAACCCTAAACCAAAAATCAAAACAAAAAATTTTAAAAACTTACTGTTAGGAGGCCTAGGCTTCATTGGCAGTGGCACAGTGAGGAGGATAAAAAATATGTCATCAATCTTTTGATAGTAGCGTAGATTCTGCAAGGATACTTGCAACATGGGAAAGGAAAGTAAGTTCAAGGACAATAGTTTTAAGTGGGTGTATTTATTATTCCTAGTTCTCTCTATTTTTCTTTTTCTTGGTTGTTTATTCTATATGCAAATTCTTAGTGACTTACCTCAATATGTTTGAAATGGTCTCAATAATATTAGATTTTATGGAGAACTAGAATACCCACAGGAACACACAAGTAGTATACAAAGCCTTAAGAGGCAGAGAATAAGACAGACTGACTTTTTGTCTTTTAGAGATCTCCCAAGTTGATGGGCCTTCATGTATAAGTATTTTACTTATTATGGTCCCCTGGTAAGCCTAACTTTTCGAAAGAAGGAAAGGGCAGTGAATAAGATCTTTTTTTTTTTCTTTTTTACTGACTTCCCTTATAAATCTTACCAAGAGAATCTATAGGGATCTTCATGCAAAAAAATCCCACTTTCAATCAGAATTCTAAACAGCCCAAAAGAGAAAATAACAAGAAAATCAAATGACAAATAAGAAAATGGAAAGAAATATGTGAACAACTCAGGTTAGGTAAGTTGTTGATGCCTTTCTCTAAGTACATTTGAGAATATTGGAACTATCAACTATACTTAAGAAGCAACTTGAACAAATTTGTTGTTACAAATCATGAAAAAATTGTCATGGTTTAGAAAAGAAATCACACATGCTGACATGCATACATACAGATAAACTAGTACATGAACAAAGCTTGCGACGAGAACAAAATAACTTAAAAAGAAAATAATCGGCCCAACTTATAATCCCAAACCATTTTCTCTCTTATAATCGCCAAGCTTCTACATTCTCTCTTAACGAGTTAATCATATATTTTACGATAATGGTCAAAATTACATGAGTGATATTGGCTTGTACTTTAAAACAATCCAATACCAAAAAATGTAAATTAAGCAAGCCGACTAGGTGTACATTCCTCCCTGTGTGTGCATACAAAACATAAGTTTACTAAGCTTAACTTCATATGGGAAAGGAGTAGCTAGAGATTATAAACAAACACAACTCGAAGTACAACAATTTTTTGTTTTTTTTATATAAGGAAAAGTTTTATTAAAATGCAGAAAAAGGAAGATTATCATACAAACAGAATCCGATGCCCCTGGGGACATGCCAACCAAATATCAGTCCAAGACATGCATAACAATTATACCACTCATAGTGTAACTTGTTACATTTGAAATTGTTCTAAGATGCATATTAGCATATTACTATTGCTAAGGATGAACCATATTAGATTTCACCGTCCAGTCCAATTTGATTTCAAGCACAGGGTTTACAATCATATTGGGGATGAAAATGAAAGGGTAATAGAAAAAGATGTAATTTCCTTTTTCTTTTCTTTTCTTTTCTTTTTTGATAAGTTAAAAGAATTGATTTATTTTACAATAATTGTAAACATCTTAGACAATAACAGTACATGTGATAAACTTAGCTACTTCATAGATAAGCATTTGAAGTTTTGAACTGACATTTCTTGCTGTCATTTACTACTTTTAAGTATAAAAACAAAAGAAGTGTCAGTCAATGTTTCTACATGTTTCTTCATCTCATTAACCATCTACAAAATTATTTTATTTTAAGCAAACCAACATTCACCTCTAAACTCAGAAATTACGGACATGCCAACCAGTTGGTCTTGGGGTAATAATTTAGGGACATACAATATCAGAATTAGTAAATTGCAGAGCTTGCGAAGCTAATGCATTAGTAATTCACCTCACATACACGCGCACACACACACACACAAGTACAAATAGCAATCACTGATGAGATAAAATATACACAACCTGCACTACTGCTATGTGATTCACAAATGAATCTCACTACTTGCAAAAAGGAGATACAAATATGTACAAATGATAAAACACAGAGAAAATGAATGAAAGAGCTATTTTTAGTATAGCCAAGCAATTCGAAACATGAACACAAATTAGGGGACCTTAGAAGTCTAACTTCCTATATGGCCACCTATCCAGACCATTTTCAAGACAAAGTTTCTTTAGTTACGAAATTTGTAAACCAAATAATTGGAAATTAGCAACCATATATATCACAATGCGCATTATAAAATTTACAACTGAGCACATCTAATCAATTACAACTTACAACTACACATAATCACATAATTCTAAGAGACCCTCCTGGTAGGAAAATAAAAATAAAAATAGAACCACTATGGCTTTGAATTCTCATATAATACTTTAAGGAAGGCCTCCATTTTAGTTGGAGGTGTAATATAGCTATAAATTTTATGAAAGCTTAGACTTAAACAAGATAAAAAGGTATATAGTTTGAGCATGAACATACACATTCTTATCCCACATTCAAATCCATGTCTCTTGATTCAACCATATGAAAGTCTTATCCAATCCCAAAAAAATATAGACAAACTAATCCCAATCTAACCCAAGAAGAATTTTTAAAGTCATTGTCCTGTTTTTTAAATAATTCAAAAGGTTCGGAAGTTCGAGACCAAGAACTAGAAAAATTTATTATAAGGTCTAAGTGTCAACTTTCATATCTCTTTTTTACTTTTCTTGTTTAATTTCTCGGCAACCAAGCACGAGTTCAATAGAAAATTATTATAAAAAGCGATTGAACACATTGGAAGGAACTGATGAAACCATCAACAAAGATGAAAACCCCATAAAAAATTATCACTTCACTCACACCCATATTTGCCAAAGTCATTTAAAATGCAAAGAATAAATTCCAAAAATCAACTCATATCAACATATGCAACAACAAGACCCATATAGTTGATCTAGCAAACCAACCTTCAAATACCCATTAGCAAACTAATCAACCAAAACTTTTTATCAAAGCAAAAACTCTTTAAATGATATGAAATTTTCGGATTTTAACAAAGCCATTGGTACCCAAATCATCTTAACCCTCTAATCTAACATTATTCACCAAAACCCATCAAGTATTTACTATAATAATCATTGAATAGCAAAACCCAAAGCAAAAACTCTTCAAATGATATGAAATTTTCGGATTTTAACAAAGCCATTGGTACCCAAATCATCTTAACCCTCTAATCTAACATTATTCACCAAAACCCATCAAGTATTTACTATAATAATCATTGAATAGCAAAACCCAAAGCAAAAACTCTTCAAATGATATGAAATTTTCGGATTTTAACAAAGCCATTGGTACCCAAATCATCTTAACCCTCTAATCTAACATTATTCACCAAAACCCATCAAGTATTTACTATAATAATCATTGAATAGCAAAACCCAAAGGATTTCATAAAAGAAATTGAGCAAAAAGCTTAGATTTTTACCTTAAAATCTTGTTGGGAAAAGCCACAAATGAAGGAGTATATGGAGGCTAGAGGGATGATCTAACGGTGGCTGTTCATGAGAGATGAAGAGGGAGTAAGATTTGGGTGAGAGGAAGGGAGAGGCTGCAGCACAAGAAAAACAAGAGAGAGAGAGAGAGAGAGAGAGAGAAAGAGAGACCAACATGAAAATGAGGAAGAAAATGGTGGGTTAGAGGGAAAGGTCTGAAGGAAAGAAGTGGGAGACCAAAAATGAGAGGCCAAAGTGGTGCCAAGCTAAAAAATATAAGAGGGAAGTCTGAAATTTTTTCAGTGGTACGAAGGACCTATTGCAGCGTTTTTTGACCCTATCCCAGCGCTTTTTGAAGTGCTGAAATAGGGTCCCTATTGACTTCAAAAAGCGGCGGGATAAGCCTCTCTCCATTCACATGGAGTGACCCCAATCCCAACGCTTTTTTGAAGCGGAATAGGGTCACTCTATTCCGAGTGCTTCAAAAAGCGCCGGGTTAGACCTATCTCCATTCCCTTATGGAGTGACCCTATCCCAGCGCTTTTTGAAGCGCTGGAATAGGGTCACCCTATTCCAGCGCTTCAAAAAGCGCTGGGATAGGCATTTTCAAATATTAAATTAATTAAAAAAAAAAGATTACCCTAACCTATAGCGGCGGTTATAAAACGCTGCAATAGGGCATCCTATACCAGCGTTTTTAAAAACCGCCGCTATAGGTCTCCTATTGCAGCGATTTATAAAGCTCCGGTTTTGAGCTGCCGTAATAGGGTTTCCTATACCAGCGCTTTTAAAAAGCGCTGGTACAGACTTATCTATTACGGCGTTTTTTAAAAGCGCTGGGAAAAAAATGCTGGGACAGAACGATTTTTTTGTAGTGGTGCATGATTACTATCAAATTTGATATAATTGTTAGTTGTTACAACGTTTACATAAGCATTTGGGTTTTAGTCTCACCAATAGATAGAGTGAGGTATACCTAAGTCCAATGTTTAAAAAACTCTTGAATGTAACTCATGCGTGGAGATGCCTACACAATGTTATATTGTTGTAGGAGATGCTACTCTCTTTTCTTTAACGTTTCCTTTCTACCAAAAGAAAATACATTGGGCTCGATAGGTATTATGCTCCAACTTTGGGTAACACAAATATGAAAGTTTAATTACTAGCCACCATCGACCAATATAACTATTTTCATGGACCTTGTAGTTCAATAAGGAAAGAAAAGAAACAAGAAAGAAGAAACAGTAAACACAAAGTGTTTGAAATTAGCAGCACAAGAAAACACAGTCCGGTTGTGAATCTTCACGCCCAAAAAACTTTAGTGGACGTATCTGATTTTTAAATTTTTTTTTAATTATCTCTTGTTAACGTAGTCTTTATATTTCCCATTTGAACTATTAATCATTAGGGCATTTCATGTTAAATCATGATTAATAAAAAAGAAAGGGCATTTCACGTCGAACAGGGCAACAATAAAAAAAGAACAAGAACAACAAAAGATGAAAGTTGAACGGAAAATGAAATGAATAAAATGACGAACAATGAAGAGGTTTACAGAGGCACAAAAGTACTGCTACAACACATATAAGAGCGACTTAAAGTATGTTCACCTACCAACAACATAATAATAAGAAGAAGGGTTGTCTGTCTACCTCCAAGAAACTTTTGGAACAAAAATATTTACAAAAAGTAAGATAATTTGAAATGATATGTCACATGTGTGGATCTAGTACGAGTTATTTTACGGGCGCAATTAAAATTCACAGCAGTTGAACTGTTAAATCTGTCGATTCACTATAGGTTAAAAAAAAAAGGGCAAAAAAGCCGAATTTGTCGTAATTCAAAACAATAATGTAAAAATATTATAAAATATTATTGTATTCTTGGACTATTTCGGAGGTGTTTAGCAGCTAGTTTAAACATATTTTCTCCCACACCACCCTTTCATCACAGTAAGAGGTTGATTTGAATCATTTGATGAGACTGATTAACGAGATATCACCCTCTCCTAAAGGCTAAAACTAGGCTAAAATCATTAGTCATCAATACACCCTACTCTATTAATTATGATGATAGGCCTACGATCAGAGTGGTATGTCACCGGGCCTGGTAGGCTACTTAGAGCGGACAGTAGCTGGGCCTTTCCTTGAAAAAAGTGATTAGGTTTTTTAATAGGAAACCTAGTGGGCCGGGAATGTGAAGCCCAACCTAATGGCCTACTTTACTTCTTTAAAATCCTAATTAACAAATGGATTGGTGCAAATAAAACAGGTTGTCATTAGCAATTATTGAGATGATATAATGTGGTATTACTAAAAGTGATATTAGTAATGAATTTGTGTAAAATTGATGTTGCTCAATTTACAATTTATCATGTTAACGATTGTGATAAAATTTGTAATTTTTTTTTTTTGGTGTTAGGAAGGACTTTGACAAAAAGAAGAAGAGATATTAGCCTCTTGTTTTTTGCTGTAAAGTCTGTAAATCTTGTGCAATCATAGCATTTTACAAATGGGTACAGTGACCTTTAATCAAAACTTTTAGGTTGTGTTTGAATATTTGAATTTTAATTTGATAGATTTGAGATGTCTTAATTCCAAATCCATAAATATTTAAGTGTATAACGAATTTTTAAAATTCTATGGGTTAAAAAGTTATTTCAAATTTAAGGATTTTACGGTTTAAAATCTTTGGTGGATTTGTCAAATCCAAATTTTTGACCCTTTATAAATTGTCAAAAGTCAAAACAAGGCATTTGGATTTTAATTACCCAAACACAACATTAATTTTATTCCATGAAGTTGTTTTTAATTGTTTTAACTTTAGTCTCTAACTGTATAGGCAATTGTGTATATTTGTTTTGTCTTTGTTTTTAATTATTTTTTTCTTCTAAAAAAAAATGTAGCTGGGGAAGGAGGGTTTTATCAAAAAGTTTCGCATAATAGTCAAATGTGGCAAACGCTATGATTACCAATCAATTACCACATGATTACAAAAGTATATGATATTTTTATTGTGCCTTGCAAAGCAAACAGTGTGGAATTTCGGATATAGAAGATAATTCAAATGTTGGGTTGAGAAGAAGAGCAACAAATAATGGCCATGCATTTGAGATGAGGAATAAGAGGGAGTAGATGGATACACGTTCTGACAAAAAAGATAAACAAAACTGAAAACTCCCAGAAACATACAAAAGTTATAAGAATTCAATCCCATACGTTATCTTTGAAAGTAAAATCAAACAAAGAATTAATTTCAAATAATGGGACAAAACCGATCGAAGAAAACCCTAGCTGGTATTGATTATCAGCAACTTTCAGTCCTTCGATTTTGGAGTAAAATTTGTCTTTTAAAAAAAAATTGTGGGGGTTGTGTTAGTTAACCCACTTTGATAGGAAGATAGAAAATTTTTAAATAAAATTTATAAACTTGGATAGTGACTTTATGCGCTTAACTTATATATTTAAGTTATTTAAGTAATTTCTTCTTCTTCTTTAAAAAAAAAAAAAGTAATTTCTTTAAAGAAAAAAAGTTACTTAGGGTCCGTTTGGAATCCGCTTATTTTACTGAAACTGAAATTTTTTTGCTGAAAGTACTGTAGATAAAGGTAAAAGTTAACTGAAATAATACAGTAAGATCTATGAATAGTATCAAAAAGTACAGCAAAACTCATGAATAGTAGCAAAAATAAGTTGAATAGTAAAATAATTTGGCGAAAATAATCTTTGCCAAATGGACATTTAAGATATTATTCTCACTTTTTTAGATGTAAATTTAATTACAGCAAAAAAAAATCTATTTTATAAAATTATAATCACTAGGATAAAAAAAAATTGAGTGATAGAACCTAATTTATTTAATGCACCATTGCAATTTCATTTAATCGTAAAAATATGAGAAATGCTATGTCTATAACAGATTCTATGTGACAAGTTGTTACAAGTTGTTATTGGTGGAACATAAAAATAATTTCAGTGATAAGTTCAAATTAAAACTAATAACAATTAGCCACCTATAATTTTTTTTTTTGAAGGCATGATTTATTGTTAAAAATACTATAAACATATCACCTCTCTACAAATATCTTATAGCCTCAACTTGCATAAATAAAGTAATAAACAGGTATTCATTACAGTACTCAACAAATCAATAAATTTTGGTTAAGCAACCAATTATTAAAAATTTATAATAATTTATATTTTGATATTTCTAAATAAATTTTGGTTATAAAATTATTTTCTAATCATTAATTACATATTTATTTGATGCTTTTTTGTTTTCACATAACATAAAAGCTACATTATATATATTGTAACAACAAAGAAATTAAATATGTTTTTTTTTTAATATTAAAAAAAGTACAAGGACAATGGTCGTGGATCGTGTAAAGCCACAAAACCAACTTATTAAAATTCTTGTAATCTTGTGACTCTTGTCTTTAGTAGTGTATCGACATGTTGTGCTTGACAGAATAGGGTGAATCTTGTAAAACAAGAAGGCAATGAATTAAGTCAATTAACACAAAGGATAAACACAAACAAGTTAAAGCTTTTAACACAAAAATCCGAACAATTTTTTAAAGCCAGACCTGAAGAAACAGTTTGAATGGAGAAGAAAAGTTCGAGTCTGAAGTGCAGAGAGATAGTGGAATAAATTCCAATGATGTGTTAAAAAAAAAAAAAAAACAAAAAGAAAGAAAAAGGTTTGAGATTGGATATATATATATATATATATATATATATATATATATATATATATATATATATATATATATATATTAATGTTCTTTTGATTTTAGTTTTTCTTTGTTGTGAGGAGACTGGAGAGGGAGAGATAGAGACAGAGAGTGAGTGATTTTTTAGTTTTTGTTGTGGGAGAGAGAGAGAGAGAGAGAGATATTTAAATCTATTGATACTTATTTGGGGCTTAATTAATACTTCTATATACCGATAATGATTGGAATTTTGAAGCCTTAGGCAATTGCTTAAGTGACCAGCCAGCCCTCCAGAACATTGGGATGTTAGACAAATCAAAAGTTACCAATGTTCTTATAAAAAAAAAAAAAAAAAAATGTTACCAATGTTTTTCAATTTCAATACTACTTTCAATTTTTCAAATCTTTACGAGGTAGAACTTTGAGGTTCAATAAAGTTTTTTTTACAGGATTTGTGAGTTAATGAATATTATTTTATTGAACGTAGAGACTAATAAATTTCTTATTTTTTTGTAAGCTCAATTCGATACTCAATATGAGATTGAAAAAAAATTGATGAGATAAAAAAAAATTCGATACTCAATCAAAACAAAAGACTTTAATAATTATTATAAGCTAACTAAAACTCAATATAAACTCTCACTTCATATTTTGTAAACCAACACAATTGATGTATAAAATAATTTGGCAAAAGTGAACTGATGGATAAAAACTTATAAAAATTATGTGTCATAGTATTCTCTAAATAAAGATTCCATCATCGACTACTTGCCTTTATTGTCAAAGATTTTTTCCCCTCATTAAATAGCCTTTATTGTCAATTTTTTCCCTCATTAAATAAGGGATAATTCATATATTCAAACTGTGACTTGTGAGACAAATGAGTTGAGAAGTTGATAAGATAATCTCATTGGTAATCTACAATTGACTTTAGGGAAATTGTGTACAAATTGACTAGTGATTTCATAGCCTAACAATGAAGGTGGAAATATAGGATTTAACTTGCAAATATGTATGAAAAATAAGGAGTATTTCGGCCATAAGAAAGCCCCCAAAAAGGAGGGGAAGAAATAATTTAAAAATGACACCCAATTTGTATTATCATTAGCATATTAACACACTGCATAGTGCAAACAGAGGGAAAAAAGAAAGAAAAAAAAAAAGTACACTATATTTTTATTAAGGTTGAATTCTAAATGTTTGTAGCATTGAAATAGATATTGATGATAAAGCTACTGTCGATATCCTGACAAACCCGAATCAACAGGCAGTTAGTTTCCTAGATTTCTCAAATTTGGATTAATCCTCACTATTGTGAAGTTAATAGGTATGTAGATGCTCTAACAATAATGGGCTCTCACTAAAATTTAGATTTTGTTTTATTTAACCGTTGGCCTGTGGACATAAGAGATGTTTTTGATTTTGATTCTCGTGGTTTGTTCTTAAACATGTGATGCCCTAAGACCTATGTTGCTTTCTAATTTTAATGAATTTCCCTTTTACAAAATTTTATTATTATTATTATTATTATTATTATTATTATTATAGTCAATTGAGCTATCTAACTCTTAGGGTCCGTTTGGATATAGCTGAAAACTGAAAACACTGTAGTAAAATAATTTTTAAATGTGTAAATAGTACCGTGAGACTCACTTTTAATTAAAAAATTGCTAAAAAGTACATGAATAGTGCGTGCACAATTACTACACAATATATGCACAGTGACTACACGGTGATTTGTCCCCTTGAGATGAGACGTGCAGCATGAGAAAAAAAAGAAGAAGGAGGAAAACGCTGAACGCTGGACGCGTTCAGCCCAATCCAAACCAAGCCTTAGACTACGTTTGGATAACGTTTCTTCTTCCTGCATCTGCATTTCGTTTTTTGGATCAACGCCTCTTGCATTGTTCATGGGACATGAACAGTACAAATAGACAAATGAACAATATTTTTATTTACGAACAACAATTGAAAATTATTTTTTTATTATTTTCAGTTTTCAGCAAAATAAACGATATCCAAACACATCCTTAATAATTGAGTATACTTTTAGTAAACTTATTATTATTTTTTTCTCAAATTATACGACAAACTATTATTATTTCATGAGCTTCTTTTCTTGAAACAGTATTCTTATTCATAAAAAGGGAAAAAAAAGAGAGGTAGTATTATTAACTTAAAAATAAAAAGACATTTCCTAAAAAATCTGCTACAGATTCAGTGCCAGAAAAGATAAAATCTAAACACAGAAAGGGCCAAGGGCCACATTGTCATTTCCTCCATCCCATGAAAAACATCGATCAAATTCACACACACCAACCCGTGCGGCTCCGAGACAGACAGAGAGATAGAAGAGTCCTGCTTAAACCTTATCTCTCACTCTTTTATCTCTGTGTACCTCTTCCCAACTTCGTTCTCTGAAGAAAACCCAATCCAAAAAACACATCCCTTACCCCAAAACACAAAACAAAGCCTTCTAAAGCTCATTCCTTTGATACCCTTTTGCTTCTCCTAATCTCTTTTTTTTTGGGTTTTGTTTTGTTTATTGAAGTTGAGAAGCACATTCCAGTTCCATGGACTCCAAGGCCTCTGCCCCAGAAACCACATCACCTTTCTCCAACTCAACATCAGGTTCTTATTTCTCTTCTCCTACTTCTTATTCTGATGGTTCTGGTTTTGATAATTCAATGAATAACTACGGTTTAGAGGCTGAGAGTGATAAGAATAGTAGTGTTGGTGGGGTTAATGGTAGTAATGTTGGGTCTGAAAATGAGGGGTTTGGGAGTGTTGAAGATGGGTTTGAATCAGCTTCTGGAGACCCAGATGGAGGAACCGTAGAGAAAGCCATTGGAAGAGGTGATAATGATGTCCCTTTTGTTGGTTATTCGGAATTTTCGATGTTTGATAAGGTTAGTGTAGCGTCGGTTGCAAAGGCATCGACTGAGGATGATGATGATGATGAAAATGGTGTTGTAGGAAGTGAAAAAGTTGGGGTCTTGGGTGGTGAGGGAGTTGGTGATAAGGGTTTGGAGATTGGTGGGGTTGAGGGTTATGTTGAGAATTTGGGAGTTGGGGGTGGGGTTTTGGAGGAGAAGGAGCTTGTGGTGCAAAAGGGTTGGAGTGAGAATGGGAATTCGGGTGAATTGGGCATTGGAAGTGGTGTTGGTGATGCTCATAAGGGCAGTGTTGAGGTTTTTGTGGGTGGTGGAGAGGATAAGGTGTTTGAGAATAAGAAATTAGATGAGGGTTTGAGCTATGTGGTTGAAGGGGGCTTGAAAACGGATGAGGAGGTGGAAGGGAATGAATTGAAGGGACAGGAGGCTGTGGAAAAGCTGAAAAGTGAGGGTTTTGATGAAAAGGAGTCTGTGGTTGTAACAGATACAGAGGAGGCTGCTGTGGCAGTTGAAGACAGTAAAATTCTGGAGGGTGGAGTTGTAGAACCAGTGGATGAGAAGTTGGTAGGAGTAGATGGTGTGAAGTTTACCAGTGGAGGAGATTTAGTTGTGGAAGCTGTGAATGTCAATTTGTTGGAGTCAGAAGCAGATGTTGCTGGGGATGTGGAAGAAATTAAGTTTGCTGATATTGTAGGGATGGGGGTCCCCGTTGATGGAGGTGTGAGCTTGAATAATGGTTTTGATCAAATTAGAGATGATGCAGAAGAACTGGTTGATTCGAAGTCTGTGGTTATGGATGCTGAGTCTGATCAAAATGTTGAGCCTTTAAAAAAGAATGGTGGTGAAACTGCAGAAGTGAGGAAAGATGAAAGCTCAGACACCCAACCGTTTAATATTGACATGGCAGCAAAGAATAAGCAGAATGATGAGGGACAAAGTGTGGATCTTGTTTATAATGGGAAGCAGTCAGAAGCAGAAAATGAGCTGGAAGATAATTCTGAAGCGGAACAGGAAGGTGAAAATGTGGTCAGTGACAAACTAGATGGAGGGGAAGGAGTTGAAACTCAGGAAGTGTACCATAACCCTGGGTTAGCTCAAAATGAATCAGATGATGTGGCAAAGCCATTGGATAATGGTGTTAATGAAGCACCTCAATCTATGGAATCAAGTTCCATTTTGACCCGAGAAATAAAGCTAGAAGCTGAAGATGAGGAAAAGCAGTATTCAGATGTGGAAGACCAGATCGAAGGTGAAGTTACCGATGGGGAGACTGATGGTATGATCTTTGGAAGTTCTGAAGCTGCCAAACAGTTCTTGGAGGAGTTGGAACGAGGTTCAGGTGCTGTTTCTCACTTCGGTGCAGAGAGTTCTCGTGATCAATCTCAGAGAATTGATGGTCAAATTGTCACAGACTCTGATGAAGAGGTGGACACCGATGAGGAGGGGGATGGGAAGGAGTTATTTGATTCTGCTGCATTAGCTGCTCTATTGAAAGCTGCAGCGGGTGGTGACTCAGATGGTGGTAGTATCACGATAACTTCTCAAGATGGATCCAGGCTTTTTTCAGTTGAGCGTCCTGCTGGTTTGGGATCCTCTATCAGGTCTGTGAAACCTACTCCTCGACAAAACCGTCCTAACCTTTTTACTCCTTCTGATCTCACAACGGGGGCGGACTCTGAGAATAACTTGAGTGATGAGGAGAAAAAGAAACTGGAGAAGATACAGCAGTTAAGGGTAAAATTCTTGAGGCTTGTTCAGAGACTAAGTGTTTCTCCAGAAGAGTCAGTAGCAGCACAGGTTCTGTACAGGATGGCACTTCTTGCAGGGAGGCAAACTGGTCAACTTTTTAGCCTTGAAACGGCAAAAAGGACAGCACACCTGCTTGAAGCTGAGGGGAAAGATGATCTGGACTTTTCCTTGAACATACTGGTTCTTGGGAAATCTGGTGTGGGCAAGAGTGCTACCATAAATTCTATTTTTGGTGAAGAGAAGACCCTGATTGATGCGTTTGGACCTGCCACGACTACTGTGAAAGAAATTGTTGGGATGGTGGATGGAGTTACAATAAGGGTTTTTGATACCCCTGGTCTGAAGTCTTCTGCATTGGAACAAGGTATCAATCGCAGAATCTTATCTTCAGTGAAGAAGTTAACAAAAAAATGCCCCCCAGATATTGTCCTCTATGTGGATCGGTTGGATGCTCAAACTCGGGATCTTAATGATCTGCCGTTATTAAGATCAATCAGTAGTTCTCTTGGCTCTTCAATCTGGAGAAGTGCCATAATCACTCTAACTCATGCTGCCTCTGCTCCTCCAGATGGACCATCAGGTTCCCCTCTGCGTTATGATGCATTTGTTGCCCAACGATCTCATGTTGTTCAGCAAACCATTGGACAAGCTGTTGGTGATCTGCGTCTAATGAATCCCAGTTTAATGATGACTCCCGTCTCTCTTGTTGAGAACCATCCCTCCTGTCGAAAGAATAGAGAAGGTCAAAAGGTACTCCCTAATGGTTTAACTTGGAGACCCCAGTTGTTGCTCCTATGCTACTCCATGAGGATCCTTTCTGAAGTGAGTAATCTGTCAAAACCTCAAGATTTGTTTGACCACCGAAGGCTCTTTGGTTTACGTACCCGTTCGCCCCCACTTCCATACCTTTTGTCATGGTTGTTACAGTCTCGTACACACCCAAAACTGCCTGCTGATAATGGTGGTGACAATGGTGATTCTGATATTGACGTGGATGACTTATCCGATTCTGATCAAGAGGAAGAGGAGGATGAGTATGACCAACTACCACCCTTCAAGCCTCTCAGGAAATCTCAAATTGCTAAGCTCAGCAAAGAGCAGAAAAAGGCATATTTTGAGGAGTATGAGTATCGGGTGAAGCTCCTCCAGAAGAAGCAGTGGAGAGAGGAGTTGAAAAGGATGAGAGAGATCAAGAAGAAAGGTAAAGTTAATGCAGAAGATTATAGTTACATAGGGGAAGATGACCCAGAAAATGGAAGCCCTGCTGCTGTTCCAGTTGCATTACCTGATATGGTTTTGCCACCCACCTTTGATGGTGATAATCCAGCTTACAGATACCGGTTCTTGGAGCCAACTTCTCAATTTGTGACCAGACCTGTATTAGACACCCATGGTTGGGACCATGATTATGGATATGATGGTGTCAATCTTGAACACAGTCTAGCCATTGCTAGTCGGTTTCCAGGTGCTGTTGCTGTCCAAATAACAAAGGATAAGAAGGAGTTCAATATCCATTTGGATTCTGCAATTTCTGCTAAGCATGGGGAGAATGGATCGAGCATGGCAGGCTTTGATATCCAAAATATTGGAAAGCAACTTGCATACATTGTTAGAGGGGAGACAAAATTCAAAAATTTCAAAAAGAACAAGACGACTGCTGGGGTATCTGTGACATTTTTAGGTGAAAATGTTTCCACTGGAATTAAAGTTGAGGATCAGATTGCACTTGGAAAGCGCCTGGTATTGGTAGGCAGCACTGGAACTGTTCGATCTCAGGGTGATTCAGCATATGGAGCAAATTTGGAAGTGCGTCTCAGGGAAGCAGATTTTCCAATTGGCCAGGATCAATCTTCATTGGGTCTATCTCTTGTAAAGTGGAGGGGTGACCTGGCACTAGGGGCCAATTTTCAGTCCCAGATTTCAATTGGAAGGAATTACAAGGTAGCTGTTCGTGCAGGACTGAACAACAAGCTCAGTGGACAGATATCTGTTAGAACAAGCAGCTCAGAGCAACTTCAGCTTGCACTGGTGGCTATTCTTCCTATCGTTAGGTCTATCTATAAGACCATCTGGCCTGGGGCAAGTGAGAATTACTCCATCTACTAGTTATTTGCATTTTTTTGTCACCCCGAAGTTGGTATAGATTAAGCATAATCTGCTTATTGTCTTAATCACTTTCCTGAATAATGCTTATTTTATTCACTCCAGAATCTCTATTTATCAGATACATTTTTCATTGCATAATTGATTGTATTGAATATGAGATGGAACCAAGAGGGAATCTAATATATCATTGTTTATTAGCTTTATTAATTTACTATGTATGATGTTGATACCATGTTCTCTTATTTGCTTATATGTAAAAGTTATCCACTTGCTAGCATTCAAGTCCTTTATAGCTAGGTAGAGAATAAGTAGGCCGAAGGTTCTTTGTCACATTCTGTCCCCCTTGATAAGCTGTAATGGGGTGTAGCTTGTTGAGACAACATATCTGAATATTCATGACTTGTATTGTTTATTCATTTTGATATTTTCTGTGAATCAACCCATTAAAGTAACTCTTCTTTTTCCTTTTTTATTTTTTCTTTAAAATTAAAAATTAAAACCATATCTTCATGGGTTTTTCTTTTTGTGGACTTTGAAACACAACTTGGAACAGACCTGGATCAGTGGATCCATGGACTGATAATTTGTTTTTGGAAGACCGATGGTCACTACAGCTGCCTATCCTGCCCTAGGGTAGTTCCTCTAGTTGCTCTCTCTCTCTCTCTCTCTCTCTCTCTCTCCAACCCACGTGCACGAGACACTTGTGTGTGCAGGCTCACAGACATACACCATACAACTAGAGTTTTTCATCAATTTGTTATATCATTTGTCCTTTAGCGTTCTTCTTTTTCTTGAGATTGCAAGCACCAATTGAAGAGCACAATATATCACTTACACTATGATTGTTTCCCCCATTAAGATTAAATTAAATAAATCAACACATTATTTTTTGATAACCTGTTCTTGTTTGTGGTATCGTCCAACTGGAAGTGTTCAGTATATGAATCTATTTTTTAGGTGAATGAACAAATTTATTATCACAGACAGAAAATTTTGAATGCAAAAGGTTCAAATAATCCAAATACACTAAGCTTCAACCAAGCCAGCTCAAAAACTCATTCCCAACTAAATATCTGGGAGTCAACTTCCTAAGCTACAAAAGATAGGACTAGTGAATGCTAATTAGAACAGAAGAAGAAATATTAACAGACAGCAAATAGGTCTAACAATAAAGAATTACAGAATCTTCCTTTACACTCCAGCCTTTTCTTGATCTGCCATCTAATCACCTTCATAATACCATACTCAGAACAAACTCTGCCTCGATGAATTTTCCATTCCTCTGTTGCCAATCATGGTAATAACAGACCAAGGATCCATTCTGAAGATTACTGATCTTAAACTTAGGCATTTTAACTCATTCCCTCCCAAGCCATGATCTCATCCCATTGAATCCTCTGGTGACAGACTAAACACCAATTCATAATACTTTCCCAGGTCCTTCTTGAGAAAGGAAGCACGGTACTTGTTACATGAACTCTGTCTCGGCTAATAGCAAGGGTGTCTGCGTTTGTCTATTCAAATTGGCTCTACTTGTGTTTGTATGAAAGATTAACAATTGCCACCCTCATCCTTTTTCTCTTGTCTGAGACTTTTGAACGCCATTTTTTGAGAAATAAGATGTGTATATAATCTCCACAGTGATTTCACCAAGATCATGCCACTGTAATAATGAAATCCTCCATGATATTGCCTCAAAATCTTGCCCTCTGTATTCTCACTTTCCCTGAATTTCATTTCCCCGAAAGCAAAAGAAGATAAAGTTTCTTTCATTCCCCAAGAAGATAAGCAGAACAGCAGCTGAACACCCAATGAATTACAACATCACAAGGGCGACCCAACAAAATTTACACAGAATAGGTGTAAGAGTCTTCCTTGTGGCTAGGAGATGCTATATGCTTTGATAAAGATGGAGCATAGAGCTATTGCAATCTAAGGGAAGTAAAGCAGTATGGCTGGAGAAATACCTGAAAACTGAAACTGACTCCAGAAAAATGATGGTCGTCACTTGCCCAACAATGGTTAAGATGAACTTTGATGCTATTGTGAAGGGACATAGATACATGTTGGGTGTAGTTTGCAGGAATGAAGCTGGTTCCTATTTAATTACTCTTTCTTTTTCCCCCCTCCCTGATTTAGCCTTAGGAACTAGCAAATATATTCACCAAACCAAAAGTACAACCGCATACAACAAAATAACTAAAGTTGCAACTTGCAACACAAACAAGCAGCAAAAATGCAACTAACAGCAAACAATAGCTCACTTTATCAACAATCAAAAACAGTATGAGTCTTACCAAAGCTACATAAATTGCTATTTTGAATAAAATTTCTTATGTTTTTACACAGATTATATCTGCAGGATAACTTGAATAATTTTAGCTTCAGCTTCAGCTGCAGTTAAATTCTTTCCATCATAAAGTCTAGCATTTGAATCAATCCAAATGTTATAATTTACCCTTGCAATGCTACCTCACACGAGTCATAAGCCATGACATGCTGAAATCCTTTCCCCTTTACCTTTTTGACTCGCCATTCAAACTTTTCATGTC
This sequence comes from Castanea sativa, assembly GCF_040712315.1. Taxonomy (NCBI): domain Eukaryota; kingdom Viridiplantae; phylum Streptophyta; class Magnoliopsida; order Fagales; family Fagaceae; genus Castanea; species Castanea sativa. The sequence continues at coordinate 26,891,304 of NC_134022.1, forward strand.
AATATCCTACTTACCAATTGATCAAACATTCCTGAGGATCACTATGTAGATTGTAGATCCTGTTAAATGACCCCAAAGGTACAAAACATATCCCTGCATACCCTCAATCTGCCAATCTTTGGTAGTAAGCTTGTTTTTCTTCACTACCAACCAGCTCGCAAAAGCATTTTAAGGCAATACTTTAGGAAACCAAACAAGCTTTACACACCAATTAACTCCTGATATCCCTTATCATCCTTCGACTCCAAGTCCTCACAATTAAACTGCTTTACTAGCAGCCCTCCATTCCACACGATCTTCACCACTAATGACAATGAGAACATCAGCCAGCTTTCCTTAAATCATAACTAGAGGCCATCTAACCTAGCCGGACGCCAATTTTATTGGTCATTTAAAATTGCACTCAACAACTTTGCTGAAGTGACAGTTGCAGTATTATGCGCTACTCTAAAGTCCCATATTTCTGAATATCTGGGTGCCAATCATCATGCCGCAAAAAGAAACCTCCGCTCATTTCCCACTTTATGCTTTAGTAAGGGCAAAGCTTCACTTCTAAGCCGCAAAATCATCCAATAGCTCCAAGAACAGTCTCAATTTGTTCACTTTATCTTTGTACAGCTGTGCTTCAAATAATTCTTTAATGCTACAGTTAGTTTAGAAGAACGCTACAAGTCATTTAACCAGCTAAAGTAGAAGTCGTTTGGTTCAATTAGGCTAGTAATTTGTACACACACACAGATGGCTAATCATATGCACAAAACGCAATTTTTTGTTTTTTGTTTTTTTTTTTCGGTTGAAAGGATATTTCATTAAACAAAACTAACCGGCTTCTATAACAGAGGAAACAAACCAGTCATACATAGTTCCAGCCGCATCAAGGCTGAGGAGGAGAGCAACATCAAAAGGGGGTTCAAGAAAAATGGAAAAATTCTGTCTTAGGAGTGCACCCCGTCTAGCGAGGGCATCCGCACACTTATTTCCCTCTCTATAACAATGCTGAATCTTAACTATGGGAATATTTCTTAGGCTATTCCTACAGTCAGCCACCAATACACAGCATTGAACATGTACATGTCTTTATATTTTATATAGTTTTAAATATATGCCTTTCATGCGGAGGAAACCAGCGACGAGACTCCACAACAGAATTTCAAGCATAACAAACACCAGGGTACCTTACTTTTCTGAATGAATCATGGCCTGCACTAACAATTCCGTGCCACCAACCGGCACATCAGATTTGGCCCAGAATTGTCTATCATATAATGTGCCAAGTCAACCAATACATCAATTGTGTTCAACAGTCCCATAAATCTATTAAAAAATAGTACAAAATAACATCAATACATTCTAGCCAAGTCCAAACTAAGTTGCATGGACACATGCTTATTGTAAAGAGAAGCATAATGACTCACAGGTAATACCCTAGTACAAAAGAAAGAGAATTACCAAGTTATTTTCAGGTGAATGCCAATATAAACCTTTCATAGCTGCTGGAAAGAGTTCACAAGCAGCCAAAGCATATACAACGAGTGCGTTCATCCCCATCCATTCTAGTAACATTGTGGGCTTTCTGAAATGTTTGATATCAACCTGCATTTACAGAGGGTTTAATTTTTGTTTTTAAAAGATGATTTAACTAAACAGGCAATGTTTTTGTAATTTCAGTCTCATTATTCCAATTAAACATTATGTATCACATTGCAGAGATGTTAAGACAAGCTAATGTATGTTACGCATAATATAGGTCCTTGTCATAAAACCAAAGAGTAGATTTACTGGTGTTATATATCGTAGTCACCATTTGTTTTTGTGGATTCTGGAGGAAAAGGCTGAAAGCAAGTTTGAAGAACCAGAGAGAATAGCAAGACCTTAATATCTTAAAGGGTTGGAAATATATGGAAGAGGATGGTTTCCCATCATTGGGCATTCCACCTTTTAATAAATTTTCGAGACAGTAGATTTTGCAAATCATCCATGATATCAGCTAAAAAATTGTCCAAAACCTATATGTCTAGTAGCAAACAAATTAATTGTTTTCTTCCACTTCCCTTCTTGGTTGGCTGTGTATCTATTTGTTCATTCTGCTGCATCCGCTGCACAATGAGAAAGCAGAAAAGGTTTTAGTTAGTACTTGTACAACTTCGTTGACCATGATGCTAACAGAGAGGATTAATATAGTTGTAATTTTTACTGAATAGATCAATGCTTTGTGAAAATGGAAAAGAGAGGTTGGTAAACAGTGTAAATCAAGCCCCCCCCCCCAAAAAAAAAGGATATTAACACAATTTTCTTGATATGGTTGTCCTATTTCTGTTGTTGTTTTGTCTTGTTGAATGGATAGTGAAGTTGATTCCATTTATTTCTAGGACTTGTAAGCTTTGCCTTTGTATCTTTACTTTGATTGGTTTACTGTTATTCTAAACTGATCTCATATTTATGCGAGGAATGCCTATTGATCATCAATATATATATTTTTTTGAGAAGGCAATTGATCATAAATATAAAGCAAGCAACTGGTTGTATGCATTCAGAGTACACGTATGGTGCATGCAAGCATGCCTAGAGTATAGAATTGATACTGAGTGTGTGGGAAAGTGTTTCCAAAAGTCCTGTATCTCCTTGTATTTTATAAGTACAACTCCTTTGGAGTCAGTCCCCAAGAGTTGGATGCTAGGTTCTAATTTTTTTTTTAAACTAGCCTATTACAACAATTTTAAAACCGCCGCTATAGATTTTGCCATCGTTAAGACTTATTATGGCGGTTTTAAAACGACCACTATAGGTCTTTACATTGAAAAGACCTATTACAGCAGTCTGAAACTGCTGCAATAGGTCATTAAATTATGAGCTATATTAAAACTTATAGTGACGGTTTTAAAACCACCTTAATAGCTCATTTTTTTTAATTTTAATTTTTTTTTATACCTAGCGGTTTAAAACCGCCGTAATAGGTTATTTTAAAGAAGAAAATGAATTTCTAATGTTAAAACCTATAATGACGGTTTTAAGGTCTTCAATATGAGCAAACTTATAGTGGTAGTTCTAAAATTGCTGTAGTTGGTAATCTAAAATTGTGTTTTTGGGTATTATTACCTTTTTTTGTTATGAAAGGAAAGGATTTGATTCTTTTATCAATGGATTGGTGATAATATGGACTTCTATGGGAATTTGTTTCTAGTCATTTAGTGTAAATTGTGCTGAATCTCAAAACTTTAGTCAACCACAAGTTTCAATAACTTTTTAAATAGTAGAAAGAGTTGTTTTTAAAGTTGGAATAAGTCTTGTGCCACATAAAGTGGCACAACAAATGCAACAACTCGCCCATGTGGCGAGTTGTGGTTGGTGGAGAGGTGGTGGTGGGTCCATGTGGGGATACCCCTCCACCAACCATAACTCGCCACATCGGCGAGTTATGGCATTTGTTGTGCCACTTTATGTGGCACTAGAAGGACTCTTAAAGTTGTAGTCAATAACAAGTTTCAATGAGCATAACTGCTTATATGGTAAAGCCTATTGGTAGCATTGCGGTTCCACATGCACAAATTTTTACAGCTCTAAATTTGGTACTATACACGTATAACCTTTAGATAAGATTCTTACATGACTTGATAATGAATATTTTTTTCCATAATTTGAATATACCAATCAATTGTTGTTTTAAGAGGGAAAATGAGGTGCTTGATATCCTAGTAACTTGATTTCTTTTCGGTTGCAATAGAAACTTTAATATATAATTATAATTTGCAAAAATAATTTTGATGTTTGCACATTCAAATAAGTTGCAATAAAAATTATCATTGCAATAATTTGATAGTAATTCATTTACAATTTATTGTAACGACAAATACGAAATTTCAACAAATATATTATTGCAATAATCTAATATCAATTATTTCATAATTTATTGTAATGACAAAATGAAGTAATTATCTATTACAATGAAAATAACATTACAATAATTTAATTTGACTTATTTTGGTCAATTATTTGCAATTTATTGCAATTAGATTCATGAAATAATAGCCTATACTTACAAGATATTCGAAATAGTAAATTGTTTATTACAACAACATATATATATATATATGGAAAGAGCTAACCCGAGAGGAGGGAGATCTAAGCTTGGGCCTGTAGAGAGCGATCTGAGAGCTGAAGGAGGAGAGGTGGATACTGCTATGGCGGGGAGACTGTTAGAGAGCGGGTTCTTGGAATTTTGATGCCGATGGCATATCTAAAAAATGAAAAATGAAATTTGAAAGTTTGACTGAGACTGCAATTCTAGTGAAGCCTAATCAATTCACTTCTAAATTTTGAATTCTACTTAAACGGGGTTAACAAACGTTAAGATGGGTAGGGGTTATTGAGCTGATGTGGCATAAAAGCCTATGTAAGCATTTTTTAATGAGGTGTCTTGTATTTATTGGTTGGGACTACACAATAATTTCTCATAATATGCTTAGACATGTTGGTAGTCTACATCCTTTAAATTCTTTAAGTGCTTCTTAGAAAAAATTGTTGCAATAACTTAAAATGAAAAGAATCGTTACAATAAATTGATATTAATTATTTTTGCAATATATTGCAACGAAAATTTTGAACTAATAGTTTATTGCAACAAAATTATCATTGCAATAATTTGAAAGTAATTCTTTTACAATTTATTGTAATGACAAATACGAAATTGCAACGAATATATTATTGCAATAACCCAATATCAATTATTTCATAATTTATCGCAATGACAAAATGAAATTGTAGGGATGACAGGCCCAGAAATGTATATTGGGCCATGGGCCCTGTCCGAGTACACTTAATAGTCCGAAGACGGGTAAAAGTTATTGTGGAAATGCACATTAGTGAATGAAGAAAAGGGGTTTGGTCATAAGGTTCCAAGAAGGAGGTTTGAGGACAAATACCACCTCGGCTTAACAGAGCAAAGGTCAGAATGGTGGACTTGCCATCAAGAGTAACGTTATGGGCAGTTCTATTGTTAAGGATAAGCATCAAGAAGGGATAAGGCAATGGGAAAGTAAGAAATATTTAAGGGAAAGCTACTGCCACTGCATTGAATGCTCTATATCTAACTCTCTAGCTGCATTAATGTGGAAGTGATACCTGAACAGTGATGTTCAGCCTTACAGTTGCCTCTAAAAATTTCAGGAAGGTGCTGATGGGACAAGGGTAAAAGCTAGGCATCTAATCAACATGTGGATGGCTGAGATGGAGTGAAGAAGGGTAATATAAGGAGAAAAAATCTCATTGTAGGGGGGATCAGAGAATTTGTAAAGAAAACACTGTAGCATTGAGAACTGTAATTGTATTTAAGTCCAAGAATAATATAATCAAGAACTACTCTCCTCGGACTTAGTCGAGGAAGACTTTCTTTGCATAAAACTTGTTTTTCTTGGCTTTCCTACCATCTTCAATTCCTTGTGAGTATTGTGTAGTTCATTGAAGCCTAGTTTTAGCCTACTCTCTACAAATTCATTGTATTAGGCTACTTGGGCCTTAATCCATTTACCTTCTGGGCCTAGGGTACAAAATCCGCCCCTACAATTGGCGCCTTCTGTGGGAAAGCTTGAGCTATGGTGAGTTCAACGTCCAACTATGGTAGATTCATGGCCAAACTAGGAGGAGTCTGTTGGTTCTCAATGTCAAGATCAGTTTCTCAATCTTGAGCGCAGGAGGGACCGGGAGATTAGTGTGCATACCATGCATACTAGTAGGAGTCAATCTTGAAGTGTGAGTCACCTCTCTTGTGAAGAGAATACTAGAAGTATGCAGCTAGAGATTGACCGCTTGCGAAGGAGGCTGCGCCACGAGCGACGGAGAAGGACTTCTTCAAATTTTGACCTTTCTTCTAATGATGATAGAGATGACAGTTACAGGCCCAAGTCGAGGACTCCCCCTAGTGAGTCTTTCTTGTGTGATAAGGATCACCATCATGGGCATAGAAATAAGAACCCATCTCACAAAGGTCTAGAAAACGACGCTATGAGTAGGGCGTTGAACTAAATTTTTAAATCACCTTTCACACGCAGAATTGAGGGAGGAAAACTCCCTCGGAGGTTTACTCAGCCAACATTTACCATTTACAATGGTCAAACAAACCTTGTGGAGCATGTGAGCCACTTTAACTAGAGAATGACTGTTCACGCCAAGAATGAGGCCTTGATGTGCAAGGTGTTCTCATCCAGTTTGGGGCCTGTGGTGATGAGATGATTTGATGGCCTGGGAGAAGGTTCTATTTATTCTTTTAAAGAGCTTACTTAGGCGTTCGAATCTCGTTTTGTTAGCAGAGTCCCTTGGCCCTTGGACTTTTTGTTGTCCATGACTATGTGAGAGGGAGATACCCTGAAAACATACTCTGATAGATATTGCTAGATGTTCAATGAAATTGATGGGAATTTTGATGATGTGGCCATAAGGACTTTCAAGGTCAACTTTCCTGCTGAGCATGATTTGAGAAAGTCTTTGACAAGGAAGCTTATTAGGAGTGTGCGTCAGCTCATAGATCATATTGACAAGTATAAGCGGGTCGAGGAGGATCAACAACAAGGAAAGGGAAAAGCTAGGGTGATCCCCCAAGATCGGAGGGATTTCAGGTCAGATACGTATAATAACAACTGACCTCGGAAGGATTTTGCTGGGCATTCTGGCTCAACTGCTACTCAAGCGGTTAGCACTATATTCCGAGAACCCGTGCACTAGATTTTAGGGAAAATTAAGAACGAGCCATACTTTAGGTGACCAAATAAGATGGGGGGAGACCCCACGAAACACAACCAGAGCTTTCATTGCCAATACCACCAGGAACAAGGGCACACTACCGAGGATTGCAGGACTTTGTGGAGTCATTTGGAGCAATTGGTTAAGATGGGAAAGTTGAAACAATTCCTGTATCAGCCCAATGGGTAAGGCAGTCAAGCGGGGGCGGGAACGTAGAGAGATGCTCATTCAAGGCCCCTATTGGGCACAATCAGTGTTATTCTTGCTGCCCCAGGGAGAACCAGTTCCTTTCTATCCCAAGAGATGTCCATAGATCGCCCATTTGTCGGGGACTTAACTCTTGATTTGAAGAGGAGCAAAATTGGTGTTCGACCAGCTTTGAGCTTCTCTGATGAAGACAAGGTTGGGACCTCACAACCACATGATGATGCCTTGGTGGTTACCCTTAGAATATGGGGATATGATGTGAAGAGGGTACTAGTTGATCAAGGCAGCGGGGCAGAGTGTTAGGAACCTAGAGGTTCCCAATGGAGATGGGTATGAATTGTAGGGGGATTGATTTGAATTGTAAGGAAATTGACTTAATTCGAGGTAGTCACCCTCCATAGAGAAAGAGAGAGATTAAGAGAGAGAGAGAGAGATGCACTAATGCACCAAGAAGTTGGTTTATTCTTCAATTGATATCTCATATTGGATTACAATCATGTATTTATAGGAGATTAGCTCTAATCTCATTGGCCCACATGGCCTCACCCTATTGGTTCTATTATTCCCCATGTGCATTAATAATTTCAACATGTGCTAAATGTGATTAACATTGGTTCTATTATTCCCCATGTGTATTAATAATTCCAACATGTGCTAAATGTGATTAACATGCTTGGAACTGTAACTAATTAACTAACTAACTAAATCTCAATACAACAATTATTATTCATATGCTTATAACATTCCTAACACAGAGATAATGTACCTTGATTTGTATAAAGGGCTTAGGTTGAGGCCCAAAGACCTGACCTGCTATGATTCCCCTTTGGTGGGTTTTGATGGGAAGACCGTTATCCCAAAAGGCCAGATCAGGCTACCTGTACAGTCAGGATCAAAGGTGGTAAAGGTAGATTTCATTGTAGTGGATGCTTACTCCTTTTACACTGCCATAGTAGCCAGACCCTGGCTTCATGCCATGAGGGCCGTTTCTTCCACCCTACACTTGAAGGTGAAGTATCCGTTTAGGGATCAACTTGAGGAGCTGGTAGGGAGCCAATCTATGGTCAGACAGTGCTTGGTGGCTGCAATTAGACATTAGAATGGAGGTGAGTCCTCGGCCTGTGTTGTGCAGGGTTTGTAGCAATCAAGAGTGCCGGTGTTGTCTACGGACACGGTAATAGAGGGGGCAAAGTGTGAGGAAATAGAAATTTTTTTTATTAGTGATGATGAAGAGAAGTTTTTCCAGGTCGGAGTTCAGTTTCCTCCTTGGGAGAGAGAAGCGTTGATAATTTTTCTTAGAAAAAATATTGATGTGTTTGCATGAAATGCTTACGAGGCTCCTGGAGTGGATCTAAGTTTAATATGCCATCACTTAAACGTTAATCCATTTGTCATCCCCAAAAAGCAACCTCCTCGATGCTTATTTAAGGAACACTCTGATGCTGTCAAGGAGGAAGTGCTCAAGCTTAAGCAGACTGGGGCCATAAAAGAGGTGTTTTATCCCGAGTGGTTGGCTAACACCGTAGTGATGAAGAAGAAAAATGGGAAGTGGAGAGTATGTTTGAACTTTACGAATATAAATAAAGCTTGCCCAAAAGATTATTTCCACATGGCTCGGATAGACCAATTAGTGGATGCAACTGTAGACCATTCTCGAATAAGCTTTTTAGACGCCTTTCAAGGCTATCATCAGATGCCGTTGGCATTACACGATCAGGAAAAGACTGCTTTTGTTACACCCACTGGGAATTACCACTACAGAGTGATGCCCTTTGGATTGAAAAATGCAGGGTCTACTTACCAGAGAATGATGACTAGGATGTTTGAGCCTCAGTTAGGAAAAAACATGGAGATTTATATAGATGACATGGTGGTGAAAAGTAAAGTAAGGTTTGAGCATACAAATGATCTCGGGAGTATTTTTGTGATAATAAGGAAACATAAGTTGCACCTTAATGCTTTTAATTGTTCTTTTGGCATTAGCTCTGGCAAATTTTTGGGTTATATGGTTGCCCATCACAGAATTGAAGTTGACCCTAATCAAATTAGAGCAATTAACAATCTACAGCCCCCTTGGAATCCCAAAGAAGTCCAGAGGTTGATTGGAATGACTGTTGCTATGAAGCGATTCATCTCTCGGTCCGCGGACAGATGTAGACCCTTCTTCTAGTTGTTGCATAAGTGGAAGGGATTTGAATGAACTGAAGAATGCACCTTGGCCTTCCAGTAGTTAAAAGAATATCTTTCTTGGCCACCAATTATGTCCAAACTCGAGGAGGTTCTATTTGTCTACATTGCTGTAGCCTTTCATGCAGTAAGTTTAGTACTGATACGGGTTGATGATGGGGTGTAGAGACCAGTTTATTACGTAATCAAATCATTGCATGAGGTAGAGGTTCGTTCTTTACCATTGGAAAAGGCTATCCTGGCAGTGGTACATGCTACATGGAAGCTCCCTCATTACTTCCAGGTTTACATCGTTGTGGTTCTAGCCCAACTCCCTCTTCAATTACTGCTTCGAAAAGCTAATTACACAAGGAGGATTGTAAAATGGGGAACAATCCTAGGACCTTTTGATATTAAGTACATGCCTCGCACCTTTATAAAGGGCCAGGTCCTTGCAGATTTGGTGGCTGAGTTTGCTGAGCCTTTGTTAGAAGAAAATGGTGAAAGACAGAATATTGATGAAAAATCAGTTGGGATGGTCTCTATACAGGAACCTCTAGCTTGGAAGTTATATGTTGATGGTGCATCAAATCAAAGAGGAACTGGAGTGGGGCTAGTTGTAGTGTCCCTTGAGAAAATCATCATTGAAAAATCCTTAAGGTTAGGCTTCTCGATCATGAACAATGAGGTTGAGTATGATGCCTTGTTGGTGGGAATGGCTATGGTTCAAAAGATGGGAGGAAAAAACATTGGACGTAGATTGGTTGTAGGCCAAGTAAAGGGAGAACTAAAAGCCAGGGATTTGAGAATGTAAGAATACCTGAACCAGGTTAAGCACTTGCAACCAGGTTTTAACTCTTTTTTCCTTATAGCAAATCCCTAGAAGCAGAAATACGAATGCTGATTTTCTTGCCACCCTCGCGACCTCCTCGGCATAGAGTTTGCCTCGAGTTATCTTGGTTGATGATCTATGTAGACCCACTGAGATGAAAGAGGAGAAGGTCCATATTCATCAGATTAGAGTCAGACCTAGTTGGATGGATCCTATTGTGTTGTTTCTTAAGGATGGCATCTTACCTGAGGAGAAAGGGGAAGCTGATAAAGTGAGGAGAAAAGCTCCTTGTTTCTGGTTGTTTGAGGATCAAAAGTTATACAACTGCTCTTTTTCTGGGCTCTATTTGCTATGCGTCCATCCTAAGACAATGGAACCATTCTTAGAAGAGTTACACGAAGAGATTTGTGGAAGTCATATAGGGGGCAAATCACTGTCTCACAGGGCCCTTATTCAAGGGTATTGGTGGCAAGATATGCAAAGGGAAGCACAAGAATACGTGAAGAAGTGTGACCAATGTCAGAGATTTACTCCGAATATTCATCAACTAGGGGGTGTCCTCAATCCTCTATCTAATCCTTGGCCTTTTGCTCAATGGGGCTTGGATATTGTGGGGCCCTTCCCTAGGGCAGTTGGAAATAAGATATGGTTGTTGGTCGACACTGATTACTTTACCAAGTGAGTTGAAGCTGAGCCACTAGCAAATATCAGGGATGTGGATACCAAGAAATTTGTCTGGAAAAATATTGTCACTCAGTTTGGGATCCCACATACACTTATCCCGAACAATGGGCTTCAGTTTGACAGCAAAACTTTCAGGAGGTACTGTTGTGAATTGGTCATTAAGAATAGGTACTTCTCTCCGACTTATTCACAGGGGAATAGACAGGCCGAGACTGTCAATAAGTTCAGAGTAAATGGACTCAAGAAGAGACTATATGATACAAAGAGTAAATGGGTGGAAGAGATGCCATACGTTCTTTGGACATATCAAACTACCCATCGTAGATCAATAGGGGAGACACCATTTTCAATGACTTATGGGGCCGAGGCTGTGATTCCTTTAGAGACTGGATTCACAATGTTGAGGACAAGTTTGTTCACTCTAGATAGCAATGACAACCTACTAGAAAGGAGCCTAGACTTAACTATAGAACGGAGGAAAATCGCTATGGTTCAATTAGCATACTATCAGCAAAAACTCAAACAGGGGTATGACTCAAGTGTGAGGTTAAGACTGTTAGCCCCTGGAGATCTGGTATTAAGGAAGGTTGTGGGTGCTGCAAAAAACCCAGCATAGGGAAAGTTAGGGCCCAATTGGGAAGGGTCATACTGTATCACCTCGGTAACTGGTATATGGGCTTATTTCCTAGAAAATTTAGATGAAAATGCAATACCACGTCATTGGAATGTAAAAAATTTGCGAAGGTATTATTATTAATGAAACGTAACTTTGATGTTATGTGTTGTGTTTATTATTTGTTTAAGTACCAAACAGAACTTTGGTCATACCTAGCTCTTCGGACCACATACATTAGGTAAATTGATATTCCTTATTATTTATTTGAGTATCAACCAGAACCTTGGTCATTCCGGGCTCCTCGGACCACATACCTTGGGTAAATTGATATCCCTTATTATTTGTTTAAGTATCAAACAGAATTTTGGTCATGCTTGGCTTCTCGGACCACATAACTTGGGTAAACTGATATTCCTTATTACCTGTTTCAGTATCAAACAAAACCTTGGTCTTGCCTGGCTCCTTGGACCATATACCTTGGGTAAATTGATATTATTTATTATTCATTTGAATATCAAACAGAACCTTGGTCATGTCTGGCTCCTCGAACCACATACCTTGGGAAAATTGATATACCTTATTATTTGTTTAAATATCAAACAGAATATTGGTCATGCCTGGCTCCCCGGACCACGTACCTTGAGTGAATTGATATTCCTTATTATCTATTTAAGTATTAAACAGAACCATGGTCATGTCTGGTTCTTTGGACCACATACCTTGGGTAAATTAATGCTCTTTAAGCAATCATTTAGATGTTAAACAAAACCTCGGTCATGTTGGGTTCCTTGGGCCATATGCCTTGGGTAAATTAACACTATTCAGTAGCTCCCTAGGTGTTAAACAGAACCATGGGCACGATTGATTCTTCGGACTGTATGCTATGGGTAAACTAACATCTATCACTGTTGTAATATTCTGTCAAATAGATGAGCAAGGAAAACTGCAAGCAACTGCATGGTCTACTATCATCCAAGGTTAAAAGGAAAGGCCTAAAACACCTATTGTCAGGTTAATAACTTAGTCCGAGCATATGAAGGTATGTCTTTTAAGTTAAAATCATATTTTATTGAAGATTGCAGCTTTGGAAAGCTTGGCTTGATCTGTGGTTGATTATGTAAATTGATGCAGTTATACCATCACTTGAACAGATGATTGCTGAAGTCAAGGATATACGCAGATTTTAAGTCAGATGCCGTTATATCCCATTCTTATGTCAATAAAGTGTAAAACAAAGTATAGGTTATGTTAGGATTTGCACAAGTACCACATGTATAATAGAAAATTCCGAACTGTCATTAAGGTAAAGCCTTGAAGAAGGGGCAAAGTAAGTACAACTTTAAAAATAAAAACTACATTTTCATAAAAACAAAGGACCTATACACTTTAACCTAAGCCTTATTTGATCTTCAGGGGAGGGTTGTCATTTCCTAGGGCCTTGGTGGGCTTGGCAGTTTCAGCTACTGTGGAGGCTAGACCTTTGCCTTGGAGTCCTCCTTGGCAGGTATGGGAAGAGTATCTAGAACAATCTCAAGCTTCTGAGAGGCTTCTTCACCCTTAGAAGGGTCCTTGGGTGCAACTAGGGGTTTAGTAGCTTTAAGGACTGCTCCTTTGGTTGTATATTTTTCCTTTTTAGCCACCTTAGCTTATTCTGCTTCCTTTGGAGGGCTGTTGGAAAAGGGGAGGACCTTGGCGGGGCTGTCCTTATCATCATCTGCCCCTTTAGCAACAATGTCAGCCTGGGGATCCGAGGAGCTTGAAGCACAGATCGTTGGAGGATAGTACACATTCTCTGCTCTCTTAAGGGTAGAGGAGACCTCAACCCTGGCCTGATTGAGGGCCTCATTCCACACTTGGAGTCAGTATGTTCTACACACCCCCGAGACCTCAGCCCTGAGTGCTTCCTTGGTCTCTGCGACCCCCACTTCATAGCCATCCTGTTCGGCATGGTCCCTAGCCTTCTCAGCCTCCTCCAACTTCTTCTTCAGGACCACAATCTGCTCCCTGGCTGCAGACAACTGGTCCTCGGTTTGGCGGAGCTATTTGTGTTGACTCTTCGCCTACCTCTTAGCTCCTTCCAGGACAGCCTCGGCGCTCTTTTTGTCTCAGGTTAGCCTTTGTTAGTTTGTTGTTTAACTCTTGAATCCTTTTTTTTTGCTACATTGAAGGCGTCTACAGTAGGGATGCGCCTACTCTCCTCCTCCTTTATCTGCTTGTATGAGCTGTTCACCAGCTTCTTAGCCCTACGTGCAGCTTGGATAGCCTTTCAAGGATAAAATACAATAGTTAGAAAAACCAATTACAAATTTAAGTAAAAGATAGCCATGTGAAAGACTTATCAGGGCAAGGTCCCTCTTAAGACTAAGAAACATCTCGTTTTCTTCATTAACCTAAGGTCGACCATGTCTCCGAGCAAAAGAAGGGTTTGCTCCATAACATTGGCCACATATTCAGCCTTCCTATGTTGGAAGTCCCTTATGGAGGCACTTGTTGGAAGGGGAGCTCCGTCCAGCACTAGAGGGGGGGTTCCAAGTTAGTACCTTGACTTGGTGATCAAGCCCCTTTTCCACCATGGACCGTTCGCTTGAGGATCGGGTATGGGCAGTTTTGGCTGACTTGCCTCCCCTCTGGAGCTCAGCCTCCTTGGAGGGAAGGGCCCTTCCTTCCTCCGCCATCTCTTTTCCCTTTTGGTATCTCTTCCTCTTATTATTAGCAGGATTAGGTTGGGAAGCCTGAGTAGAGGGAAGGGTGGGGGCCTTGGTTTGAATGGCCTTTTCAGGCACATTACCCCCAACATGGGACTTAAGCAGGTCCAATAAACTTGATCTACTTTTATGTTGTATCACCATGGCATCAGGGACGGTGAAATCTTCTTGAGTATGGCCTACTTGAGCTGGAGGAAGATGATTGAGGTCAGCAATAGAAGGTTCTGAAGGCAGAGGTTGGTTAAAAATCTCGAAATCATCCTCGGGATCCTGAGATTTCAACTACTTTTTCTTCTTCTTCTTCCTTAATAGTTTCTTGGGAAGAAGCTGCTTCTTCCTTGGCTGTACGCAGAAAAGGCAGCTCTACCTGTTGTGCACCCTCTGGAACGGGGCTGGTGATGAGGAAACCAGGGACTGCAATATTAATTTGGTGCAAGAGCAGGTCTCTCGCCTTGATCACGCACTTGGGTGCCTAGAAACTAGACGAGAGTGGGTTGTAGTCAAGGATAAGGTGGGTTGCTCTTAATTGCCCTTCGGTGTGGACAAAGATTTCGGCTTTGAGTATCTTCGTCAGGTTAGGCTCGTTGACAAGGTTCAGGTTTGGAATAGTAGCACGTTTATATGAAAATTCACCAAAACCAAAAGTGTTGTTAGGAAATGGTGCAGATAAAGTAATTAAAGAGACCACTTGTAAATAAAAATAAAGGAAATAAACATGGAAACATTAGTAATGAAGGGGTTATTGTTAGAACAATGAACCTAAACCTAAGTACCCCACCTGGTGTACCTTCTCGTGTTGGACAATGAAGTCCATCATGCCATTCCCCTGAGATGATTAAGTAATCCTTGTCCATACCCTTGTTGGGCTTAGGGAGGGAGACACAATATCAACCTAACCTTGGGAACTCTGGTTTTCAGATAATACCCCTGCCCTGTTAGTTTGTGAAGGTTGTAAATCCAGTTGACATCATGATGGGATAGGTTTACATTCATTCTCTCATTAAGGGTGTCTACACTACCTAAAATCCTAAACATGTTGGGGGCGCACTGGGCGGGGGAAAGCCTATGAGCTATTAGGTAATCCATAATTACTCTACCCATAGGGATTCTCATCTCTCCCTTTATAAAAGCAATCATAGGGATTACAACTTCTCCCTCCTGCCTTTGGGCATGCCATTCCCCCTGTTTACAGTACCTAATCGAAACCCCTGGTGGGATTCGATATTGAGCTTTGAAGCTTTCTATACCCTTTGGGGGTGTCTACTAGGTAAGCAAATCTACCCATGTTTAAGAGAAGTTGGAAGTGGAAGGAAGGCGAGAAGAAATTAAGGGAGCCGAGGAGGAAAGGACTTTAGATATAGAAAATAGAAGAGAAAATAAATGAGAATACTGAAAAGACTTATGAAAGAGGAGAAGGTTTCCTCGGACTGGTTCTTGATATATAAGAGTGCAAAAGGTGAAGCGAACGAGGTCTTCAAGCAATATATGTATTAGAGGGAAAGGCAGGCGGGAGAACTCCCACCCAAGTTCCAACAAAATCCTTGGCCGTTGGATCTTCATCGTACCATAGAACGTGGGGGACATGGATCCGTAGAAATTTAATACAGGTGCTTCCTGGATGCCGAAGCGTCAGAAGCGTGCTTTGGGCAGTCGAAAAGACACCTGCATAAACAAAGGTAGCATATGAGAAGAGTAGAATAATTATTGTAATATCGAAATCCTCTTTTTTTTTTCGAGGAGCAAAAGAGGAGAATTTCGAGGGGCTATTGTAGGGATGACAGACCCAGAAATGTATATTGGGCCGTGGACCCTGTCCGAGTACACTTAATAGTCCGAAGACGGGTAAATGTTATCGTGGAAATGCACATTAGTGAATGAAGAAAGTTGTTTGGTCATAAAGTTCCAGGAAGGAGGTCCGAGGACAAATGCCACCTCGACTTAACGGAGCAGAGGTCAGAAGGGTGGACATGCCATCAAGAGCAACGTTCTGGGCAGTTCTTCTAGTAAGGATAAGCATCAAGAAATGATAAGACAATGGGAAAGCAAGAAATATCTAAGGGAAAGTTGCTGCCACCGCATTGAATGCTCTGTATTTAACTCTCTGGCCGCAACAATGTGGAAGTGATACCTAAACGATGTGTATATTGTGTAGCCGAGGAAGACTTCCTTTGCATAAAACTTGTTTTTCTTGGCTTTCCTACCATCTTCAATTCCTTGTGAATATTGTGTAGTTCATTGAAGCCTAGTTTTTAGCCCACTCTTTACAAATTCATTGTATTGGACTTCTTGGGCCTTAATCCATTTACCTTTTTGGCCCAGGGTACAAATCCGCCCCTACAGAAATAATTATCTATTACAATGAAGATAACATTGCAATAATTTAATTTGACTTATTTTGGTCAATTGTTTGCAATTTATTGTAATAAGATTCATGAAGTAATACGCTATACTTACAAAATTATTTGTTGCAAAAATCTATTACCTCAAATTTTATTGCAACATCTTATATGACGGTATCAACTATTGCAATGACTTTAATGTTATTTCAATGATTTTTTTCGTTGCAATAAACATTTATAACTAATATGCTTAGACATGATTTTGTTATTATTTCGTATACCATATATGAATTGCACATTCATGACAAGGGTTCCAATGGTGATACGTTACACATTCATAACTAATATGGTTAGACACGATTTTATGAAATAAAAATCACAAAAAATGATAATTTTTGCATGATTACATGTTAATTATAATTATAAAAAAATGGTTGCAATTAATATCATTCTTTACAGAAAATTAAAAATACATTGTTTGTTATACGTAGTTTTGTACACTATTGAATTCCAAAAAAGTGGATTGCTCTGTGCACATATTTTGATTTGGCTTTACCATGACAAAAAAATATCCTTCACCAGCTGACATTGATAAAGACATATCGGCAAAAATTCCAAACAAAAACACATACTCTATTGCATATGAAGCCATAACTCAATTCATGATGCATGGACCGTGTGGTGTAGCAAATAAAGCTCAGCATTTACAATAAATGACTCTTGCCCTAAAATAATTCCAAAGAATTTTTACAAAAAGGAGACAATTGATGTTAATGGATATCCAAGTTATAGAAGAAGAGATGATGGAAGATTTGTACAAAAAAGAGTTGTCAAGCTAGACAACTGTTATGTTGTTCTTCACAATATCAATCTATTGGTAAAATATCAAGCTTATATAAATGTTGAGTGGTGCAATCAATCTAAAGCAATTAATGTTGGTACAAGAAAACGTAACAAGAAATGATATATCCAAATTGAAACAAATCACTTATCTTGATGAAATCAATAGTTATTTAGATAGGTTCGAAAATTGGATCAAAGGTTCTTATTTCTTGAATAGTTCTATCTCCTACAAAATCAAAGTGGCTATTTGTCCTAAGAGGAAGACAATTTCCTTTAAAGATCTGTTATGCTAACAATCAACAAAAGTCAAGGACAAACTCTAAACAATGTTGGCCTCTACTTGCTAAGTCTAGTGTTCCACCATAGCCAATTGTATGTTACTTTGTCTCAAGTAACAAGCCCCGAAGAATCAAATATTTTAATAAAGAACAATGACAAACAATAAGAAGGATACACTAAGAATATAGTGTACAAAAAAGTACTCAACAATCTCTCAAAGGTAAAAAAACAACTTCTAACATTTTTTTTCTCTTTAATGTTATCGTAAATACAAAATCTGATGAAAAAAATTCGATACATGCATGTAACTACAAGTCTCATAAAGCACAAATGGTATGTTAAAAGATAATAATTTTCTATTGAGATATTATCATTTTATATTTGATGGTTGTTATACCAATACAATTTATTATGTTATTATAATAATTTTTTATTTGGTTATTGTTTTCCTTATAATATATATATATATATATATATATATATATATATATATATATATATATATATATATTATAAGTTTATAATAAAACCGTGTAAGGTATGAGCCTTTAACTAGTATAAGAGTAAGTTTTGAAACCATATTTTTTCCATATTTCTATTTTTTCACTTCCCTAACCAAATACAAATGATAGAAAATAAAATATTTTTTATCCTCTCACTTTTCTATTTTCTTTTATTCCTAGATAATGGTCCACAGCTTTCTACAATGTGCTTTTATTGTATTTCAACTGGGCATGTCCCCTCTCCATCATTCTTGACTTTGTTTCAGTAGTCGAAGAAAGAGATAGGTATGGCACTATGGCAATAAGGCGATAGCCAATTTCTTTTGCTTTATTTTGGTAGTAAAAAACCATAATTATCCTGATCCAAAAGAAAAAAAAACCATATTTATCCATTGGAGGGTAAAAAAAAAAAAAAAACAGTCAAGAAACCTCCCCATACCACTATTCTCTTTTTAGTTGATAGTCTACATCCTTTAGATTCTCTAAGGGTCCGTTTGTTTGGAGGGGTGGAAAAGTGAGAGGATGATAAAGTGGAAGGATAGATAATATTTTATTTTATTTCCTTTTTGTTTGGTTGGGAGTGGAAAAGTGGAAGGATGGAAAAAAATGAGTTTGAATAAATTTACTTATATACAATTGTTAAAGAATGATGCCCAATTAAAAAAAAAAGTGACAAATAACCACAAAACAAAAAAAAGAGCAATCACCCAAATTTATTAAAAAAATAAAAATCATGTCCCAAAATAAAAAATCAAGTCTTTTTAAAAAATATACAACTATCAGCCCTAGAAAATCAAAAGAAAAAAAAGGGGAAGAGGCAAGTTATTGCCCAGAAGGAAGAAAAAATAAAGAAGAGGAACGCCCACTCCCAGCCCTAGAAAAGGAAAAAAAGAAGAAGAGAAGAGGCAACATCGCCCAAAAAAAAGAAAAAAAGAAAAAAGAGGCAACGTTATCGCCAACTGCCAAGATAGAAGAAAATAAATAAATAAAGGCGTGTGCATATTGATAGTTTTGTCAATTAAGAAAAAAATAATCCCTACTCAGTTTTCTCTCTATTTTGGAGAGAAAACATTTTGGTGGGCCCGAAGAGAAAACATCTGAGCCTCACTATTTATTTTCCTTCCTCCTCATCCAACCAAACGCACTTTAAAAAAAATTTCCTCTCTATTTTCTTTCCAAAATTTTCCATCCACTCTATTTCACCTCCAAACAAACACACCATATTTCACCTCCAAACAAACACACCGTAAGTGCTTCTTTTAAAACTTATTAATACAATCAGCCATTTCATTCCCCACCTTTATAACATCTTCATTAGATTACACCCTCCTGGTCGATGTTGGTGTTTTAGTGAGGCGAGTAGCATATTGTGGGCGTTTTAGCTAGGGAGATAATGAGTGTGTGCTAATCAATGTTATGATGTGGCTTATATTCTAGGAGGGAAATATGTCGCAATGCCACATTCGTAATATAATAAGAATTAATCTTTTAGAAAATGTGATATTATAGAGAAAAAAAAATTATTATGTTGGTAACATTTTTTCAATACTTTTACAATAAATTTTATGTTGTAAAAATGTTGTGCATGTAATATTTCTCTTTCTAAAATATTTTTAACGGAATATAAGAAAACATTTTAAAAAAAAAAATTGGAACCAAACGTAGAATTTTTTTCTTCTATAATAAATTTCATGCTGCACATGACCTTTCTCTTTCTAAAGTATTTTGAACCAAATATAAGAAAACAATTTTTTTAAAAAAAATTTGGAACCAAATGTAAAAAATAATTGAAAGAAAAAAAGAAAAAAGAAAACAGAAGAAGACCAAAATCACATATGCCATAGCTACATTCCACAGTTCAGACCAAAATCACATAGCTGATAGCTCAAAGGAATCTGCAAGTCCCCAAAATTACAACAGTTCAGGAAAAAAGGTTTAGCAGACGTAAAAAAGAGTAACTACAATTAATCTACCAGACAATACAAAACCTTATGCAACCCTTTTTCAGAATTTTATGATCATGATGCCATTGATTGACCCAAGACCAATCAACGGAAGTCACTGTGACATGGCAACAGCTTCACCATTGGTTGTAACAGCGGGCCCACTATCAGCCTCTTTAAAAACCTTAGCTATCTTCTCCTTGGGAATCAACGGCAGATATGTTGCCACGGCACACCCCCTCTGTGCCGAATGGCAAACCACCTGGTTGTACTTGTCGGACCAGTAAGAAGCCGTGGGGATAACTATGTGAGCCACTTGAGGGAACAGTGGGAGCCGATTCAACGAGTGCCAGGCCAATACAGCGTAATGCTCAGCCACTGGCTCGTATCTTGTGTATAGTTCCTTAGCTGTTGGCTCGTACTTGGTGTAAACGGTCCTTGAGACGCTCTTCGCTGTGTCAACCACACCGGCTCTCTGCACCTCCGAAGCCACGGCTAGAGCCACCTCTGGCGCCTTGTGAACCACTACCAAGGCCTTGCTCGATGCTTGCTTCACCAGTGACGGTACGTGCTTGTCCAATTCGCCCATGGACTCGTCTACCTGTAAACACATGTCAACATCAAAATATACTAAATTTTTATTAGGTGGATTTTGCAATAAAATATTCTTCACAAGAGCACCTTAGATGCTCGTTAACATTTCCTTTATTTTTAAGCAACAAATTTTATTAAAAAAGTTTATCCAAGTACACGGAAAATGTGCTATAGTGGTAAAATTAAAAGCCCGGGTTATAATGATCACTTAAAACAGGGAAGGAAAAACAAAAAGAAGATAACAAAACTAGACTCTATTCAAGGAGAGTAGGAAAGAAAAAAAACTTTAATCTCAAGAATTAACCTTCAAAGAATCAAGTGTTTTGTTTCTGCCAAATAAAATGGTGCAGCACAAATCTCTAAAATCAAGATAGCTACATAATTTTGAAAGAAAAGTATGTCCTACAAACAGGCTACACATCCGTTTGTTCTTGCAATTTCGGAGGAAACTAACAATTTTGGATGATTACACAACAACAACAACAACAACAACAACAAAAGTTAACAAACAAAGACAAAAAGTGCAAATAAAAAAGTTGGAAGAAAAAAGCAATACAAAATTTGCATTTTCATATTACAGTTCCTTGAATTCTGCAATAAGAGAGCTCGTTTCTAAAAAATATAATGCTGTACGTACAACAATATTTATAATTTTTTCCGCAATTCCTGACCTTACAATTTAATTGAAGCAACATATCATTGTAAAAGCAACGAAAAATTTTATAAACTCGTTCGTTATTAACAATTCCATTTTTAAATAATTGTGAAAAATACTATTAAGTGTAATTGGGCTTATTCTTTTCATACAAAACTACACCTTTTCAAATTAAAAGAAAAGGTTTAACGAAATGCTCAAAGTTTCAATAAAGTTTCTTTTAGCTTCAGCTTTAAGCAACAAGTAATCAATAATAACTAATGGACGTGGCATATTTGCAAAGCTTCTCCTATGTGCTTCCATAGTTTTTTACGCCTCGCTTTTTTTTCTATTCAATACTTTAAAAAATAAACATATATAATATTGAATAGGAATTAAAGCAGGGTGTTAAAATTGTAAATAGTGGTGATTTAGGTACCTTGCGATCGACGAACTTGAGGAGCTCGAAGGGAACGTCATGGAACTTCTCGTAGACGGGTCCGATAACGGTTCTGACGGTGTCTTCTACGGTCTGAACCCCCGGTTTAAGCGGACCGGCGTTCTCTTTCGCGTACTCGTAGAGACTCGAGAAGCATACCACGATGTAGATCGCCGCCACTTGTACGAAATCCAGATACTTCAGCCCCTTCTTATTTTCCTCAACCTTCAAATAATATCCAAATCAAAAATCCACATTACAATATAATATTACTAAAATTTTCAATGTATGTTCTGTTTGGCTGGAAAGAAAATAAAGCAACGAGCCAAGAATGGATCAGTGATGAGTGATCGTACTTGTACCCGTACCGACGTCTCTGATGGCTGTTTGGGTTCTGAAGAGTCTGCCATTTTTGGAAAAGAGCTAATGCGATTTCTTGTAGAAAGTACGAAACCCTAGAATGAGAGAGAGTTTGAAATAGCACAATACAAAATCGGTGAAGACCAAGCGTTGCAACGATTCCCTTTTAATAGGGATCCAAGTCGATCTCCGTGGGGGAATCCAACGGCTACGGTGCGAGGAGATTGCCACGTGGCGTGTTTTAGATGAGGTGAGGTCACATGGGTCAAGTCGTTTGACTCTATGCTTCGACTTGGGAAATCAAAACCGGCCAATCCAATGTGAAGCGCGGAAGGGCGAGAGGACACGTGGACGGTGGGTGATGAGTGACGAGGATGTGTGGGATGTGGACACGTGAAAATGTCAAGTGGCACTGTTATTGATACGGTACGTGTCGAGGATATATATATTCTCTCAATTTGCATGGCACGGAAGGCAATGTGGCACTACAATCGAGGTTTGGTTTTGTGTCTTGAGTCTTGACTCTTGCGTGCAGCCGTGCACCCATCAATTTTTTCTTTTGCATCATCGGGGGATTTTTTTTTTTTTTCTTTTTAAAAATCGGCTGCCTGCACTTTTTGATTTTTCTCTACTCCAAATTTCCAATAGTGCACTTGGACGTTGAAGGCAAACAAGAGAGACAAACTTTTTCAAAGAAAAATTTCACGTGATGACGTGACAACTATAAAAGCTAAAGAGAATAAGGGTGAGTTTGGTTGAGCTTTTTAAAAAAGTGCATAATAAAAAAGTTGAGTTTTGAAAAAGTGCATAATGAAAAAGTGATTTTTCAAAAAGTTGAGTGTTTGGTAAAAGCTGTTAAAAAGTCCTTTTTGAAAAAGCTGAGTGTTTGGCTAAAACTATAAAAGTTGCAGTTTGAGGGACAAATTACCAAAAAAGACAATGTATATATAAGGGAGTTTATTTCATACTTATAATTCAACTACTTCATATACTTACTAAATACTAATAATAATAATAAATTTATATTATTGGCATTATTTTAATAATGTTTGGGCAATTATTCTTTTTTAGTGGCATAATTATTTGTTATTACCATTAATGACTTCTTATTAATATTAATTAAATATAAACAATTTTCATCATCATGAAGCACAAAATGAAAATGTAAAAAGATGATAAAATATACACCAATAATCCAAGTTTAAATTGTGCTATATAAAAATGTAAAAAGATATAAAATACATACCAATAATCCAAATATAAATTGTACTACATGATATTATACAAAAAAAAAAAATACAACTACTAATTATTACCCCCCCCAAATAGAATTTGCAATGGAATCACGAAGAAACACCATTGCAGGATCTGTTAAAGTTCCTGAGTTTTGCTCATAACTGCTACATGCTTCACTATTACGTTCTCTTCTAGAAATTGAATCTTCATTGGCATTTACGAACTCCCTATCATCCCTATCATTTAGTCTAACAAAATTATGAAGAGCCATAGTAGCAGATACAATAAGTATTTGGATATGGAATGGAAAAGATGCCATGTTTCTAATAATTCTCCATTTATTCTTCCACACACCAAAAGTGCGCTCAATCACACATCGAAGAGATGAGTGAGCATGATTAAATTTTTCATGTCTAGTTCTAGGGCCTCCACCTCTCCTTCGAAAGTCTTGAAGATGGTATGATATCCCTTTGTATGGTGCCAAATAGCCTTGCATCATTAGGTATCCAGAATCAACTACATAATATTTCCCTAAACAAAGAAATTCAATTGTATTAAACACATACACAATATGTCATTATAATGAACAATTGATTAACCAATTACAAACCTGGTGGTGGGTGCGGAAAGTTGTTACTTTGTGTACGAATAGTATCAAGAAAAATGTGGGTGTCGTGTGCTGCACCTTCCCATCCAGGCAAAACAAATGTGAATAACATATCAAAGTCACATGCAGCCATCACATTTTGGGTTGGATATCCCTTTCTTCCAAAGTATGGAATGGACTTCTCAGTAGGTACAATCGCTATCACATGTGTGCCATCAATCGCACCGATGCAATCCTAATAAAAACATTAATAGTTTTCAGTTCCACATGCATTGTATTATCTTATAGACAATAACACTTATTCAAATATACAATAGTACACATACTTTGAAATGTGGCCAATAAATTGGATGGTCTTGTATTTTGGTTGGAACTTCACTAAAAGTTGGATTCGAAGGCTTTACATATGCTTCTGCAAAGCGAGCACCTAACAGAGTGATCATCTTCTCAAAATGTCTACTTATGGTTTCACCCGAATGCTGAAATAATTCTTGAACCATTCGGTTACATGTTCCATGACCAAGTATCAGTAAACAGATTGCCACTAACTCTTCTAACCTTATATTCCTTGAATGTTGAAGTCCAAAGTCACGTTGTAAAACTTGACACAAATTATGAAACACCTCCTTTCTCATTCTAAACATATTGTAACACAAAGTCTCATTACCTTCCATACAGCGTCTCAGCCAATCCCACCCCGTTTGTTCAGAATCATGACAAGGAGTCTTATTAATGTACTTATTGAAATATGTCACAACTACTTCACAGGTAACTGTCACAAGCTGGTAAAACTCCTCGTTAGAATTGTCATTACTATCATCACTGTCAGAATCACTATCACTGTCATCATCACTGTCACTACTTTCATCATCATCATCACCATCACCATCATTGTTATCACCATCATTGTTATCACCATCATTATTATTGTCAACATTGTTATAATCACTACCATCATGATCATCACAATAATTTCTGTAATCCCCATCCATTAATAGTTCCATAAAATGGCCACTCTCATGAGTACCATTATAATCATCCATATTGGTTTCAGCTACACAACAAAATAACAAATATTCAATCAAGACAATTCACAACATACCAAGACAATTCACAACATCAAGTACAAAACACTGTAATGAAAATTTCAAATATGTTTGCATTACACATATATTAGTCCAAAGCTAATACTAAATATCACATAACTTAGTTTAAAGTTAATACAACATAGCAAATACAACATAGTTCATACAACATAGCTAACTTAGTTTAAAGCTAATACAACATAGTTAATACCACATCAGGTTAGTCACTTCTGCTGCCTATAAATTATTGCTTGTAGCCACTTCAGCTGTGACTCTGGGTCCTTAAAAGTTAGGAACATCTCCCTACGTGACTTTTTTAGAAAGAGAATGGAAGCTTCAACCACAAACGCAAAATCCACTCCAGGAAGTGCTTTCACAATCGCCATTACATTATCAATTGAACTTGGTGACTCTCGAGAAGTACCTTCAGACCTATTCTGACATACAGTTATTAACTCACTAATACGATTGTCCAACATTGCAGCTCCTCCTATCTTCTTCTTTTTCTTCTGTGAGGGTATTGATTCACTAGCTCGCTTTTGTCCTGAACTATGTGATTGACTAGTATTTCCTTGCTGCAAACTACCAATGTCTAAACTCATGTCACATTGGTTATCCTTAAATTCGGAGCTACCATCTGAATCACCAGCACCCTCTTTTGGCATTGTTGGAGGTAATGTACCTAAAAGAAGGGGTCCATGCAGCTACCCCAGTTGCTGCAACATCCCTAAACATTATCTCAAGTTGTTCTAGATTCTGTGGACCTTTCTCTCGGAATTTTTTAGCTTTGGGTAATTCCTACAAAATGTAATTGTAATTTCACTCATATAAGAATAATATATAAAAAAATAAAAAAAAAACTATCTCCAACTAACTACATATTAATAAAATACTCAACTCACCTTCAACTTCAGGTCCCACCAACAATCAGGAGCGGCAATCGTTCCCTTCACTGCATCCCAACCTAAACCTGTGTCAAGATTCCTCAATTTTTCCCACACTCTCCAATCACCTTTTAATACATCCCACCTACTTTTTTATTGGTCCTTATCATAGTTTTGACCGGTCTCCTCACAAAATTTGGTCACCAAATTGAACCAACCTTCGGGTCTAAAGGCAGCACCTTTTGTTCTATTCCCGGCTTGAATTTGTTCCACACAAAGGTTACAAAAAGTAGTTGTCCACGATGGATTAATATCCCAATCTGCTCTAGCCTTTTTTACCTCAGGGTTGGAAGTGGTATTTTTTCCCATCTATAAAGTTAACCAACCATAAGAAATGCAAAAAATAGAAGATTGTAAAAAATGCAAAAAACACACAATCAATAACATAAAAAATAAGTTTACACATAAATGAGTGAAAATAATTAAATATGTGTCAATTTGCTCAAGTAACTAGTTCATATTTTTTATTATGCAGTGCATTCCTAGAGTATATATGAAGTATTTTTTATTTAGCAGCAGGCTGCTGCTGCTGCTGCTGTTGATGGGTCATGCCCAGCAGCAGCAGCTGATGCTGCATCAGCTGCTGGGCATGACCCATCAGCATCAGCAGCATCAGCTGCTGCTGCTGGGTGATGATGCTGCTGCTGGGCATGCCCAGCTGCTGCTGGGCAGAGGCTAGAACCAAGGCTAATAAGATTCCTCAATTTTTTTTCCCACACAACGTAACTTCACAATGATAATTCCCCTAAATGCAATACAAACCAACAAATCAGAATATGGTTTCATAATATTATAACAAACTCAAATATTATAACAAATCATAATATGCAGCATCACTTCTTCTTGGGCATGACCCATCGGCGGGCGATGCAGCTCTTCTTGGGCATGCCAATTGTAGCTTCTTATTCTTCTTCTTGGGCGTAGGCCGGAACCAAGGCTAATCAGATCTAAAATTTTTTTTCCCACACAACGTAACTTCACAATGATAATTCCCCTAAATGCAATACAAACCAACAAATCATAATATGGTTTCATAATATTATAACAAACTCAAATATTATAACAAATCATAATATGCAGCATCACTGCCGTCGTTATCATGAGGCCAGCTGAAGAAGAATGATGGGGCATGCGTGTGCAGCTGCACACGCATGCCCCAGCTGCTGCTGCTGCTGCTGCTGGGCAGAGGCTGGAACCAAGGCTAATCAGTTCTAAAATTTTTTTTCCCACACAACGTAACTTCACAATGATAATTCCCCTAAATGCAATACAAACCAACAAATCATAATATGGTTTCATAATATTATAACAAACTCAAATATTATAACAAATCATAATATGGTTTCATTTTGGCCAAACAAACAAAGTTAGATCAAATACACCCAATCAACAAACAAATTTCAAAACCCAATCAACTAAAGAACCAAATGGGTCATCATTAAATCTCCAAACCCTCAAAAACTCAAAAAGGTACAAATAAATTAGATCAAATACACCCTGTTTCAGATCTTAAAAAGAAAAGAAAAAAAAATTCGGATCACTGTTGGTACCTGGTGGATTTTGGTAGCAGATCAGTCTTTCTTGGTGCCTTTTTGATCAAATGCGTACCTTCAAGATTCCTATCTCAGATTAGAAAAAAACAATTAAAACAAAAAAAATTAGAGATCAGAGAAAACGAAGAAAGCAGAAGAGGAAGAAGAAGAAGAGGACGAAGAAGAAGAGGAAGAAGAAGAAGAGGACGAAGAAGAAGAGGAAGAAGAAAGTAGAAGAGGAAGAAGAAGAAGAAGTCACAGATGACTTACCACAGGGAGATCGGTAGCAGCACGGAGAAGGCAGAGCAGAGAAGAGATGAGAGGAATTATTACACAGAAATTTCAGCGAAGCAGAGAGATGAGATCAGGGTGATTCGGTAATTTTAGGTCTCAGCTATCCGTTGAGCTGAAAACGTTGATGCGCGTTTGAGATATGGACCTTCAGACCACCATTTCAGAAATCAGCGTTTTTGCCTTTGCCTTAAAACGCAACTTTTATCTAAAATTTGCGTTTAGGCTTCACCAAACGCCCAGCCACTGCCAACTTTATGAAAAAGCTACGTTTTGGGTCCTAAAAGCCCAACCAAACGGGCACTAAGAGATGAGATAAAAGAAATGGGCCTGTTTCAAGTTTGAACCCTCACTGGTCAACAAAAACTTCCACCGTTTAGAGATGGTTTATTTTCTCATTTTAAATTCATATTTTTATATTTTAAATAATATTTTTACATATTTTTTAACCCACACATATTTCAAAAAACCTACAAAATTCTCATCTCAAAACATCACCTTATAGCATTGCTAGACAAACAATGGTTCATTACAAAATAAATTCAGTTTTTTATGTTTCATATAGTTTGGACAAGATGAATTATAAATGTGAGGAACTTGCAAGTTAAAAAATTGGATTGTAATCCGGTTCTTAAACTATGGATTATTTGTATTCAGGTAAAAGTGGGGTCAAGTGTATATACTTCATAAGAGCACTTATAGTGAGGTTGCTAAAATGACTAAATAGTCATTTTAGCAACCCAAACACTAAAAACAGGTCCTACAATAAAGTTGTTATAAGTAAAATTCTTTGCTATATTTTGCCTTCATAGTACAGCGAGCTGTTTTCGATAACAACTTATTGTAGCATGAAGGTAAACACAAAATTTTTTTTTTATTGACCAATGACTCTCTTTTTCCCCTTCAGGCTCTTCTCTCTTCGCTCACTAGTCACTTATGTGCCTTTGTTTGTGCTTGGTGGTTCGATGATTATGGTCCGGTGATTATGGTCAAGAGGCACGGTGTTGGTTCGGCGATTGTGGTCATAAGGCACGGTGGTGATGTGGGTCTGATTTGGTGGGTTTCGTGGGCTGATTTGGTGGGTCTCGGTGGCGATTGTGGTCCAGCGGTTCATAGGTTTGGTTTGGTGGGTGAGTGGGTCGGTGCTAGTGGGTCTTGGTTGTTTGTATCGGAGGTGCCTTGGCGATGGCGGTATGGCTAGATTGGGCCAGGTTTGGTTTGAGTTTGGGCTCGGAGGTGGGCATTGCCGGTTGTAGCAGAGAGAAAGATGGGCAGAACGTGCACAGTGTTGGGGTTTTGTTTTTGTTTTTTGTTGTTTAACTTGATTTCTTACCTGGGTTGTTGGGTAAAGTAGTTAATGATGGTGGGTTTTTTTGCTTGGGTTGCTAGGTAACGATGGTGGGTTTGGTGGTTGGTTGTGTCGTGGGTAACGATGGCGGCTCATGGTGATTGTGGTTGAGCTCCTTCAACTTCAGTCATGGACTTTTAGAGAGAGTGCTTGAAGAGACAGTTTCGATCCGAGTGATAGAAAGACATTTTTGGTGAGATTAAGGACCTGATGGTAGTGGATTGTGGATGTTTGGGATTTATGTAGGCTTGTGGTGGTTGGTTATGGGTTTGTGGAGGCAGTGAGCGTTTGGTTGAGGGTTTGTGGATGTGGTGGGGGACACTGTGATAGAAGGGAGAGAGAGAGAAATGAATTAAAAAAATGAAAATTTTATAGCTAAAGGGAAAAATAGATGTTTTGATGTTTGGGTGTATAATAAAGTAAGTTGTTAAAATAGATAAAGTAGGTTTTTGAGTTGTTAAATGCTAAAAATTTTAAGTTCTTTACTGTGAATGCTCTAAATAGAGTGGAATTCATATGTTAAACATTCAAGTTCATTTTAGAGAGTAAAAAAATTATATATATGCGGTTGTTTTGATTTTGAAAGATCCATATTTGATTGGGAGGAAAAGGAAAAGGTGAAACCCATATGTTCAACTAATTTTGTTGATTAGGACACCACTTTTACTTGTAAGTATTGAATTTTGATCTATTTGTGAAGGTGGTGACAGTAGAGAGAAGAATGTAGCATTAGAATAACATAGGTGGGTTTCTTCTAAACAAAATTCGGCAGCTTTTTTCATACTAAAATATCCTTACGT
Organism: Castanea sativa; assembly: GCF_040712315.1. Taxonomy (NCBI): domain Eukaryota; kingdom Viridiplantae; phylum Streptophyta; class Magnoliopsida; order Fagales; family Fagaceae; genus Castanea; species Castanea sativa. The sequence continues at coordinate 26,921,023 of NC_134022.1, forward strand.
GTGTTAGTTGAGAGTATGTTTATTTTGTCGTTATGATAGTACTAATGGGTGTATAGGGTTTTGAGACTCTGAGTGCCAAGTTCTTGAGTTAGCTAGTATTTAGAACTTGTTATCTAGGTTGGGATTTTGGATAATTTTTGTTTGTGAACAGGTTCTAGTGTGTTTATCTTTGTAAGTGTTGTTGTTGTTTTTTTAATTTTTTGAGAGGGTTTCAACTTTTGACATTTGCTTATGATGATAGTTATGATGATAGCTTTTATCACTAGACTAATATACTAATTAGTTTTCGGTGTAAGCGGGAATTGAATCCTAAATCTCTTATTCATCAAAGACTTTACTAAGACACTAATCGATTTTTAATAGTGAATTTTTTATTTTTAGCATTATTTGAAAGCGTGGACACACAATGTATTGGATTATGTTAAATTTGTTGTCTTAATCAACCGCTAAAGTTTGATTAATCAGTTCTTGTTGCTAAAGTGTGTGCCTTATGTTGCTCACAATTTCTTATTTTGTTTCACTAAAAAACAAATATTTTGTCTTTTTTATTCTTAACAAATTGGTATAAGATATTTTGTTATTACAAAAACAATTTTTTTTTTGAGAAAGTTATTACAAAAACATAAATGAGAGTTGAATTATATATTTTGTTATTACAACAACATCAATGAGGAGATGGGCTTCTCCACTTGTTAATGACTCAATGATTACTTAAAAAAAAAAAGATGGGCTTCTCATATTCACTACTTCCAAAACATGCTAATCCAATATTGGATCCATGTTGTGCAAGATATAATTCATGTGCCAATGCCAAACACACATGAATATGGGATAAGATTTTTGCTTGAATAATTCTATTTAGACGTAGAATAATATATATGTGATGACATTTAAAAATCAAATAAATATTGATGATGCGAAGAGAATTAGTAGGTTGGATGCTTCGGATTTCAAAGGACTAGCGAACTCCTTGATGGCCTGAAACAGAAAGAACGGTTGATCAAAGGTGACCGGGGTTGCCGGCCAAGAACCCTCCGATGCTAAAATTAGTTTTCTCCCTTAAATTTTGGAGTTCCAACTTTTCAGGAATTGTAAAAACGTACTTTTGTCTGGTCTGAATGAGCGTTTATATAGTGCGCCCTAGAAATGGTTATTAGACTTGTAACTTCTCCTATATTTGAGGAGGTTTGAGGGTTCAGGGATAACTTCCACAACTGTTTAGGAGTTACATTTTTTCATATAACTATCACTGGAAATTATGCATGTGATAAGAAGTTGTAGTACTGAACCTAGATTCTATTCATGTCTTGGAACACTAGCATGTAGGCAAGTTCTTGCTTGGGAATTTTCTTAAGTGTTAGGGGCTCGTCCAGGAGTCTTCCTGACGAGCGTACCTTACTCTCATGGAAGGTCGTTCTTCTATGGACGACCCTCTTACGGACGGTTATCCTTACATAGACGACCTTCCTATGTGGGATGCATCTTCTATTCTGGACGGCTCCTTTGGACGAGATGGAGCGGTTTTGTCGTGATAAACTTTAATTTTTACTTATGCTCCGAAATAAGGACGTGGGGTTCATCTAGGGTCTGTGCAGAGCAACTTGCTCGGAACATGTGGAGGTTGTCCAAGCATCTTCCTGCATGGACGAGCTTATAACGGACGAGCTTTTTACAAAGTTTGCTTTCCCGACGGTCGTCAAGTCGTAGACGATATTGGAGTTGGTGTATTTTATCATACCCCATCAAATATATTGGAAAAAAAGAAGAAGAAGCAAATTTGAGCCTCATTATTCTTCAAGTAAAACATAGAAAGAAGGCGTAAATGCACTTTTAGTCCCTACATTTTGACGTTTTTTCATTTTAGACCCTACATTTTATTTTTACCACTTTTAGTCCCTAAACCAATTTACGTATTTTATTTTCGTCATTTCCTTCAATCAACCGATGGAAATAGCTGAGGTGGCAGCTGGAGATATTAAAATATTATTAAAAATGCCACGTCAACATCTATATTTTTTTTTATATATAAATAATTTGTCAATTTTAACTATAAAAAAAAAAACAGAATTAAAAACAATAAAATCAAATGCCTATGAACACAATAACACAAACCCAGAAAATCAAAGAACACAAATCCAAAAAATCAAACCCAAGAACACGAATCAAATGCCGAGGAAATTAAAAGACCTTCAAAGATTCAAAACACAAAGAACACAAACCCAAACCCAAACCCAACCCTTAATCTTTAGCAAACCCAGAACACCACATGAAAAATCAAACCCTCCATACAAACATCAAACCCAGAAACAAACCCAGAAACCATCACAGCCGCCACAACCCACCATCCCATCCGCCACAACCAAACCCAACTCAGTCTCAACCCCAGCCACCCTGATCTCTACCCACCCCAACCCAACCTCAACCCCAGCCACCCCGACTCAAGTCACCCCAGCCTGTCTCAACCCACCCACCCCAGCCTGACCTAAACCCAAGCTGACCTCTACCCATCCCAGCCGACTCACAATCCACCCACCTCAACCCAACCTCCAACCCAGCCACCCCAAGCTCAACCCCAGCCACCCCTATCGGTCTCAACCCCCACCCCAAACCAACCTCAACCCACCCCACCTTGATCTCAACCCATCCCACCCCGATCTCAACCCACCCAACCCAGACAAACCTCAACCCACCCTAGCCAATCTCAACCCATCCACCCCACCCCGATCTCAACCCATCCAACCCAGACGAACCTCAACCCACCCCAACCGATCTCAACCCATCCACCTCACCCCGATCTCAACCCACCCACCCCAGACCAACCTCAACCCACCCCACCCCACCCCACCCCAATCTCAACCCATCCACCCAACCCCGATCTCAACCCACCACAGCCACCATGAGCCACTGCACCACCAGGTACCACGAGTGAGAAACACAAATATGAGAGAGAGAGAGAGAGAGAGAGAGAGAGAGAGAGAAGAGAATGAGAAAATTTGAGAGAGTGAGACACGGATGAGAGAGAGAGAGAGAAGAAAAACTAATTTAAGAAAATGAGATTGAAGAGAAAACACTAGAGAGAGTTTTTTTATCTTAATTTTAGTGATTTTTTTATTTTATTTCTGTTTTCTATTTAATTAAAATTGATAAATTATTTTAAAAATATATATAGATGCTGACGTGGCATTTTTAATAATATTTTAATGTCTTCGGCTGTCACCTTAGCTATTTCAGTCGGTTGACTGAGAGAAAGGACGAAAATAAAACGCGTAAATTGGTTTAGGGACTAAAAGTGGTAAAAATAAAATGTGAGGACTAAAATAAAAAAATATCAAAATGTAAGAACTAAAAGTGTATTTACGCCTTGGAAGAAACCTCGAAGAAAAGGACTTTGGAAGATAAACGGCAGAATTTTTTTTTTTTTTTTTTTGTTTTGAGAAACGATAAACGGTAGAAATTGATGATGCACTTCGATGGCAAACGAAAAGAAATGAATTAATTGGAAAGGAAAAAATGATAAAAGGAAACGACGTCGTCTCAACGATACGATATCCTCCTCCACTCTTTATATGTCTCTCTCAAGTCTCAGCCTTGTCAGAATCATTTTTAATCAAATCAAATGGAAATGGATGATCACAACAACAAGAACAAGAACAAGAACAAGAAGGCACTTTTCAAAGAAGTGTTCGGCGATTCATCGGACAGTGAAGACAACGAACAACAAACACAACAACCTCAATTGGAATTGGAATTGGAAGAAGAAGGGCATCATCAAAACCCGAGTTGGGAACAAATCAAAGAGATCAAAGGTCTTTGGTTGTGCAGAGACTTCCTCTCTCCTCCACAACAATCTTCCCTCGTCTCCGCTATTCTAAACGGTGCGTGCGTTTCACTTTTGTTATGTACGACGTTTTTGCTCAACTGGGTCTCACCCACATTGACACACTGTGTGTGTTTTGTATTGTTAACGCTTGTGTTTGCACTTTGCACTTGCAGAAGGATGGTTCACTGAACCCTCACACAACCAGGTCCGTACCATATCCATATCTTAATGTTAATGTTAAAAATAATGAGACCATCTAGCAGATCCTATGATAGTTCCTATGTTAATTTGCATTAGCTCCCACCATTTAAATTTTCTTAAATTTCAGGTTGTTATTTTCCTTAACCTTGAATTAGGCTACTGGAAATGCTGTGACAGGTTACAATGTTTCTTTTTAGTATGGTCTAAGGCTCTCGTGGGATTATTATTATTATTATTTTCATTAAAGTTTTAGGATTGCCCAGTTTGTAATTATCGTACAATTTGATATTTCAATTCTTGTAGTTTTTTTTTTTTTGATAAATATATTTCAATTCTTGTAGTTGTAGTGTAGAATGTGTAAAGTATGTCAGGGACCTGACTGAGAAGTACAACTCCGCTTACACTTCATGTCATATGTTGTCTTGCCAAGTTGGTTGATTATTGTTCTTTCACTCTTGAATCAAATGCCTAAGATAGTTACCTGTAGGAGTTTGATCCATTGGACATTTTGGGTGCTAGGAATATTGCAAACTATACGCTGTTTACTCCTCAGGAATGGGTCTGAAAGGCCCTACCTTGGTGAGGTTTCACGTCATTAAAAAAAAAAAAATCACAAACTATATGTGGGTATTCTTTAAGGGTGATCAATTCCTTTTAAGGTTGATGGGGTAGTAGTCTACTCTTTCACTAATCGAGCGAGAGTACTCAACAAATTTAATCTAGAACGCTAGGAATTAGTTTGGTGGTTCTTGATGATCTGTTATAGTTAGAGGTGTTTGATGTATCTACTGTTTGCACCTTGTAATGGTTTCTAGCGTTTGATATTTGAAGGCAGATTGGCTCACTAGCAACAGAGCACACTACTTGGACTTTTTTGAAGAACATGTCATGTCGTGTCGTGATGTTTATGTTATGGTTTTTCTTAAATTTCTTCATGGTATAAATTTTGAGCTTGCCTGGAATTTTCATTATGGATTCATCTTTATTGTGTAGTCTTACCTTTCTTAAATGTTTCTTAATTTACTAAAATTAAATGAAAAACATTGAGATGGATGAAGAGGAGGCAGATCTGTCAATGCAAGGAGTCAAGCTAAAACCCTGCAAGGGAGGAGTTACCTTATGCTTGGTTTTATGTGTTTGGACAAAGTTCATTAATCTTGTTCCTCTCCTAGTCTCCTTTCTTGTAGTTCAAGATCTTATAATCTTTCTTCCATTCGAGGGATTTTTTTGGTCCTTTTGTTTTTCTTCCTTTTATGCGTTGTCTTTCTTGGAAATTTCTTGCATCACTTTACTTTCTCTTGGCATATTTGCTTACTTATCAGAGAAAAAGAAAAGGCAAAAGGAAAAGAAAGAAATAAGATAGATAATGAAGAATATATATATAAAGAGATAGATGATGAAGAATGTTGATTATGGTTTCTAGTTTGGATATTGTAGAATTTTGTTGCAAACTGGGGATCATAATTACAGTCATGAAGACAATTGCATGTCAAACTTGTGCCTTTAGGTTGCTTCAGATAAGCTTATGCATTCCTTTCTCCACAGGCTATGAGGTTTGGAGATCTTCCAGCTTGGTCAAGTGAAATTTCAAACTCTATCCGTGAGCTGGTGCTTTTATGTGATCCTGTGGACTTGGGAACTTATGATGAAGCTAAAGAAGCCTGTCCATTCCCATCAGATTTATTGCGGAGAGAGCCACTCTTTGACCAACTCATTGTAAATGTATACCAACCAGGTGAGGTGCGATGTGACTTCTTCTATGTAGGCCATGCTGTACAGAGTTAGTATTCATGAAGTTGTTGAACTTAGCGAGTTGGTACCTTCAGCTTATCTGTTTATTTTTTTTACTGTGTTCAATTTCACCCTTTGTGCCATGGGATTTTCTAGAATTTGCTTTGATGATTGTATTTGTTATTGGTATTTCTGTTCTGTTTTGTTTTTGTTTTTAAGGGGAGTATAACCAGAATCACACGACGTTGATTTAATGAAGATTTCTGATCTCAAATATATATTAATATATGAATAAAAGTCAGCATTGTTTCAGTAGAACCTTCAAAATGCTTGTTATTAATTCACATATAAAATAATACTTTAGTTCTCTCTCCCCCACTTTTGCTTAGTTTGGAATTTGAATCCCAGCAAGGGTGTAGAAAAAGGTTTTTTTCAAAATTAAAATTAAAATGCAGCCTTAGCATTTGTCATGTTGGTAGTCTGGTGTATTCAGCGTTTTTTTTTTTTTTTTTTTTAAATTATTTTTTTATTATTATTTTTTTGGTATTAGGTAATAAATAATTTAATGAAACCAAAAAAGAAACATGCAAAGATCACCAATGGAGAATGCTGGTTGTATACATTTGGTTTATTCAATTTTGATGCAGCAAAGAGAAAGAAAATGCTGCAATCAAGTTTGGTTGCAGCATACATTTAAAATTCCATGGAATTTTGTAGGTTCCCAACTAAGACATCAATAATATATCTCCATTTCTTATGAATCCCTGCAGATAAGTTTCATCTTAATGCAATTTAGAATTTTGCAGTGTATTACTTGTCTGATCATAATAACACAAGGTTGGAATGGTTATGAAAATGTTGTTAACGATCTCTAATTCAAATGACACATCCTCCTATCGTAAGAGTAAGGCGAAGGGTGAGATAATGGGTGAGATATCCCTTGTGAGTGTGTAATTACTAATTAAAGAAAATGTCTCTGCATCTTTGGGTAGTATAAATTTCTTTCAGTTTATATTTTCTTTTGGTCTTTGTTCATTTTGTAGTTCAAAAGAATGTTTCTTGTTAGTTACTATCTGTTACTAGTGTATGGGACAATACAATCAGTTGGGAACCACAGCTCATAAACACACACACACACACACACTCACTGCAAAATACAAATATAAAATTGAGATGACAACTTCAGCATGTATGTGCAGGGGATCAGTGCACATATTGATCTTATGCGCTTTGAAGATGGAATTGCCATTGTCTCCTTAGAGTCATCATGTGTGATGCATTTCACCCAAGTTGACCGAACAGATTGTGACATCAAAATGGATCCACCCATGACAAAGATCCCTGTTTATCTGACACCAGGATCTCTAGTTCTCATGTCTGAAGAAGCACGTTACTGTTGGAAACATGAAATAAATCGCAAGCCAGGGTTTCAAATATGGGAAGGTCAGGAGCTAAATCAGAAGAGGAGAATCTCAGTAACACTGAGGAAGCTCTGCAAGGTTGAGTAGCATGTTAATCATCACATTAGAGCTGCAAAATACATCTGCTCTATTGTTTTTGAGCAGTTCTCATCGTTCTTGATTATTTGTTCTTGTACTTTAAATGCGGGTTGACTTGAGAATAATATACAATTGAGAATGTTGAAGAGTGTAGTTACAACTGAGATCCTAAATTTGAAATTCTATTCCAAATGTTGTACGTTTATTTTTGCAGTATTTTTTTACAGAACTTCCAGAGCTTCACAATTTTTTCACCGTGATCATTGCAAAACTAAACATGCGAAGATGGCCTTCGGTGGACTAGGAAGTTTGGTGATTCTGAGCATAACGTATTGCGTTTTATCCCATGTCGCTTGTTATGTAGATTATTAGACACAGGAGTATCTTGAGCTTCGGTTTTCTTGATGGTTGGCTTAGCTAGAGATTCTTTTACCTTCATTAAACAATGATAGATTCATAGTAATGTTGCAGCTCCTCACAGTTAAGAGTGCTTGCCACCACCCCACCACCTTTGTCGTTGCATTGTGGTTCTCCCATTTGCAGCGCCCTTGCATGAATATAGACACACACACGCACACCTTCCTATGTCTCAGTCATGTCAACAATGGCTGCTGTTACCATTGGAAGCACATCTCTCTCTTTCATGCCTAATCTGTGTTTTGCAGCTTGTTTTGATGATTTTGTTGGCAGGAGCCATCCTTTGATGTGTGCTGATGAGTTTGAAGGGGAAAGACTACCATAAATTGTTGAGGAGTGGATGCGAAATATTTTGAAGTGTGAAGAGGGTAATAGGTTCCATGCAGGTAAGTTTCAGTGCCACACTAATCTGTATGTGTTGGATGAGTCTACAGCCCCCATAAGAATGACTTATTGCGGACGGGTGATTCCTAAGAAGACTTGTGGAACTTGAGAATGAATAATGAATGAGTTAGACTAGTCCCCCTTACTTGTTTTATTTTTGGGGCTTTAATCTTTGTTTGTTTAGGATTTCCCTTTTTCTTTTGTTTTGGTGGAAGCATGGTAGGTTAATGGCTCATTAACAACATAATTGGTTCAAAATTTTTATGCAATAATGGGAACTTTCTACCCTCATATCATGATATTTGAGTACACAGCTATTTACACTTTACACTGTTATCATAATTTCTGTACAGACAAAAAAAATGACCAAAGAGGAGAGGAAAAACTGATTGAATGCAATTTCATTATAAAATGGGTATCAAGTTGCAGTTACAATGCCTTCCCAATTCAAAATATAATATAATACATCCCCATTTCCCTTGCTATCGTAATTGATGTAAACAAATGCAAAATAGCCATTACGAGGTCGGGTTTGCAGAAGAATTTCATCCATGTTATTCTGTTAGATCTGAATCGGAAATTTCATTTGAGAGATATATACCTGAAAGTCAAGGAGTTTCCCATGTCTCCCAATTCCAATTCTGGTTCTCTCTATGTCAGAAAATTAGTCCTGTGACTCTAAAAAATCTCTATACATGCAGAAAGGAACCAAACCTTTTCATCGTTTGTGGTAAGAACTAACTTTTTTGTTTCTTCTCTCCTGATGAATGAAAATCATAATACATGCTTTGTATGTGTGAAGAAAATATTTTCTTTTGCCTTCTTCCTATCACATTTTAGGCATAACAGTTTTTAAGAGTGGAAATAGGACGATAAAGATGAGCACTGCACCACCAACAATGGCTATGACTGTCCACTTCCGAGAGCTCTTCTGTTGCACCCTGGCCTCCTGAAGCTGCTCAGTGCCTCGTCTCACAAATGAATTAGCATGCGCTACATGACTCTCTATGTCATTGAGTTGATGACCCTGTGCCTCTACCAGAGCAGCCATGTCCAAAAATACCTGATGAAGCTCAATCAAGTTCTTCTCTATCTCCTTCACAGCATCATGTCTTTCTTGAATTTCTGATATGGTATCCAATATTTGACCTCTCCCTTGTTCCTGAATTGCCTTCTGCAGAAAACTTTCACTTTCTCCACTTGATATTAAGTTCTCAATAGTTTCTTCATTTGCCTTCTCTCCTGTGATTGTGAAATACCTTCTTTCCACTGTTTCTTTATACTCAGCTGTCATTCTGTTTCTTAATCCTTGAAAATCATCCATCATGTCCTTGAGTTTCTTTCCCAAGCCACTAACCACTGAGGTCCTTGTTCTATCTGCAGAAGAACCTGGACCACAACCAGGAACGTTCCTGTTAGCTGCATTGGAACGTTCTAAGCCTTCAAGCTTTCCCTTTACAACTTTAACACGTTTGAGGACTTGACCAACATTTGCGTCCATCCGGGCTCGAAGCTCCTTCATTGTTTTAGCATTGTGGACAGTTTTGCATTCTTCATTGGCTTCTTGCAATTGCTTATACAGCTTCTCAACTTGCCTCATGTCTTCCTTGACATTCTCAACATCTCCAAAGAACCTATCAAGGTTGACACTCTCTTTGCCAGCTTCCATGTCATCCAGAAAAACCTGCTGCTTCAGGTCTGTGTATTTCTTGAATGAGCTTGAGAACAAGTCGTTCATCTTGGCTGAGTTTTTTTTTTTTTGGGCTCTTCTTAACAAATTGTATAGTTTTGCAAAATGGGGTTCTATCAAAAAGTTCAGCAATGAATGCAAATGCATGAATAGTGTAACATGGTGGTTTTTGGTTCCTTGCTGCATAGAAGTTTATGATGGTGGTTTTTCATCCTTACAATATGTGCTGCCAAATGAGGAGGAAGAGAGAGAAGGTGACGAATGCAAAAAACTGTCACAAAGAATGAACGTGAGGCGAAGTTTCCTTAGTTTTGGTGGCGTTGGAGGTATTAGAGGCTTGAGTTGATTTGAGATTAGGACCAGCCATTAAAAGCTGGTTTTACCAAAAGTTGCTCACTAATCAACAAGTGGCATTTTGTACTTCAATGGTACTACTTTGCTTGACCAGGTCTTCCTTCATTGTGTCCATGTCACATTTGCTGGATGGTTGGGCTTTATCTTCCTCTTCTTTAGGTTGTATTCCACTGAATGAATTTCCTAATTCCTAGACACTTTGTATTTACTCTCGATCAAAAGAAGTAAATCTTGGTATTATTTACGCACAAAATATATTGAAAGCAGTAACCCTTATCCCACTTAAACTTTAAACTTTTATTTTTTAAAAGGAAAAAAGTTAACAGTTTAAACTTTTATTTTTTAAAATAAAAATATTGTTTAAAAGAAAAAAGTAATGGATACTATAAGAGTATTAGTTTAGAAACTATTTCTTGAAATAAAAAAGTAGCTCATTTTTTTTTATAACTTTTTATTTTATCCATGCAAGTGATCTTAAAACTTTCCCAAAATAGTTTATTAACAGTTTCAAAAAATAGTTAATTAACAAATTAATATCTTATCCTAATAAGGGTTAACAGTCTTTTTTAACCATCATACACTCTTGATGCGATGGTCACTCCATAAGTATAAGTGCTTGTTGAGGTGTGGAGGGCCGGGGTTCGAGTCTTCAGGAGGGAATTTCACACATATATACACTTAGATCAGGTTAGAGTAGAAATTTTATCTTGTGTCAAAAAAAAAAAAAAAAAACCTTTCTTAAAAAGCCGTATGACTAATGACTATCTAATTTATGCATTAACCCAGCCAATGTTACATCATCATTATTCTTTTTTTTTTTTTTTTTTGAGGAAAAATTATCATTTTTCTTTTGTCTATGACTTATTACATAATATTTATCCTAAAAAAGGATAATATTAAAAACTTTAAACCATGTGTTACTCTTTCTTTTTTACTTTAGCTTGTATTTCAAGCTGGACTTCTAAAACGTTTGTCTTGGGATGACCCAAATAGATCAATCCAAGATCAAAACCTGAAGTAATGACACTAATAATTCAAGAAATAGAAGTCACATATTTTATCCTCAATTCCTTAACCTATGACTTAAAAAAAAAAAACACTTTTCAGTCCACAAATCGCTACACAGTTAAGTAAATCATTATTAATCAATTACTTGAACATGATGTATTGAAATGCACACTAACCCTTACCTTATATTTCCTAAAAACTTATATGGCAAATCCAATTTTCACTTGAAGAAAACTAATGTTATATGCTTGCATTACCTTTTTTTAAATTTCCTACTTCAAAATTTTCACTTATTTATTTTTTACACCTTTTATTATTATTTCGGTCGATACCAACATCCTTTTGTTATAATTATTCATTAGATTATATTCCAATGTGTCATGTCGCTGCCAATTACTCTGTCTCATCTGTTTTATTTTGCTGGTGTTTTGATTTGGGCACCTAACACTTTTGTTGGGATGATCCAAATAGATTAATAATCCAAGATCAAAACATGAGTATTGAGATTGAAAATAAAAAAATAAAAATCATTGAATATATGTGTGTGAGTTAACCATGGTCTTGCAAGTACCACACGGGATGTGGCTTGATGGTAGGAGTCCTCGTTTTGCATCTAGAGAGGAGTTGTTCGAGCAATAGTCCTAGCAAGGCCTGTGTGGTACACGTGGTATTATCCATTGCTGTCACATGGCGTGAGGTCGATGAACCCACCCCAGAGACCCCTTTTTTCATTCAGAAAAAAAAAAAAAAAACCATGGTCTTGCAAGCGAAGGGGTGTGATATATATGTGTGTGTGTGTAGCTGTAGGTGCTGAGTTGTGCTGTGGCTTGTGCCAATCTTGCAAGGGTATTTAGCTTAAGTTTTTATAAAAACTTTTTCTCAGTTGGGATCTCATTTAGAGATTTGATGCTAATTTCACCTCCAAATGGATGAAATTACTTTAATCGGCTGGTTGGCTGATTGAATATGTTACGTATATATCATAGGACAAGAACCATAGTTAGCTAAATCCAAAGTTTAACTTAAGAATATCGAAACAACTTTGATCTTTTATTTATTATCCTCCTTTTCAATACACACAAAGTACATATCAACGTAAACCATGAAACCAGTTGTAACCTATTAATATTCAGGAATAAAAAGAGAGAGTAACCTATCATTAAATGTTTACAAACAACCATACACTATACCTAAAAACACAAAAAAGATATATAATAACATCAAAGTATGTACTCTTATTTATACTTTAAAGAGAGAAAAAAAAAAAAAAACTACTGATTTGCTTCAAAGAAAAATAAGTGTAAAATTTACAATAGCCAAAAACGCAGTCCAAGCTAAACAAGGTGCAATTATATCACCAGCAGTCGGATTCACCTCCTTACAGATCCGAAAACATCCAACCAAAGCCCCAAATGTAGCCAAACACAAAGCCAACCCGACCCAACTAGCCCCGGATCCAAGAAGAATCGGATGCCAAACCAAACTCAACCCGAGCTGGGCCAAATAAAGGGCCAAAGCCGTTGGGTTCTGATGAAACCCACCTACAGCCCATACAAGCCAAGCTGATAGACCCAACAAGAAGCTCGAAGCCAAGCTTGTGATATGTATGGCCCACAAGGGTGGGAACCAAGAGGGCTTTGATACCATAACGTAGCTGTGAGTCGTGGTGAGGTAAATGGTTAAAAGGGTAAGAGAAAGCGGGATTGAAACTGTGATGGCTAGGGACCTAAGGCCACGATTGGCCATGGCCATGTTGTTTTCACGTCTGTTTTTAGTGCTCTTGTTGTTGCGAGTGGTGGTGGTGGTGGTGATGTTGGGGTCATCCCTAGAACGATGTTTGAGGGTTTGGGAAGCCATGGAAGCAGTGTTTGTGGTATCAAGGTTATTGTTCTGGGAAGCCATATATGAATGTGTGTGCGTGCGTGCGAGCGTCTGTCTATACAAGGAAGGAAGGTATGCATGTGTCTTGGGAGGAATTGTAGGTGAGGTAATATATATAGATAAGACCGTGTTTTTTTCGATGGAAAATATTACAAGTGAGTGACATGTGGGAGAAGGAGGTGATAAGAAGTGGACAGAAATGTCCCACGTGGGTGTGCATGGCTGAGTGTATGTGTTCAGTTTTGATGCATTGCAGCAAATTAAGAGAGATAAAAATGGTGCATTCAAGTATTGGCGCGTTGCATTGCACTATATGGTATATACATCCAAATTCATTTGCCATTTTGTTATTTGATTTTGAAAGCCCTCCCCTGCAGATTAGAACTACGTGGGACATTTTACAATTGCCTCATAATGATAATATAGTAATCATATGTTAGCATAGCTAGGTGGCAGTGGTCGGATAAGAAAGGACATTAATTAATGGATGAGTTGGATGTATCATTTATATATACGTGTAAAGCATAGGTATTTCTTCAATTACTGACTGGACTTTTAGTTTTAGCTAGGTTTTGTTCAGTGTAGCAAGTGGGTTCACCAGCTTACATGAGAAAAAAAAAGAATAACTTCCACACGTCAATTGATTGGGTATTGGTAATTTGGTATATGATCACACTATGCATGGCAGCTGTCTTTTATATATAGTACTTTTTATTTATTTTTTAATAAATTGTATTATTGCACTTGCATGTTTAAGGATTTGGATATTCTGAAAATTATATATTATGAATATGTGATCATTCAAATGAAATGGATTTTTGAGGATTTTTTTCTTATATATAAAAAAGGGAAAATGGACAAATTTATTTGATTGTTTTCATGTACTACGTCATCAGTAACATAACCATGCAAGGATTTAGGGGTTCCTCTATCCATACACAAATATACATATATTCTTTATGGTTTTGAGATCGTCACCCCTTTATACAATACCAACACTAATTGATTCCAAATGCAGAGCAATATTTATTGTACAATTCTTCAAATCCTTCTAGTTTTTCCTTACTTCATCAAGACCATAATTATATACTGAGAAGTGAGAAGTGAGAATAGATAAATCGGTTAGAAAATAATGTTAGTGCTTTAGGTGTTAATAATATTTATCCCTAGAGATCGACCCTAGTCTAGAATTCAATTGCCACACATGTTTTAACATAACGCAATGGTGATTATTATATGATGAATACAATATGTTGGTAAGGCCTCATTATCTCCTCTTTTGCTCCTAATTCTAATGTTTTTATTTTTCTCTAATACTTAGGCTTCCTTAAAAATTTAGTCAAGCTTGTGCGAATGCTCCCTTAGATTTTATAAATGGATAAAAAGGCGACACCCTAATAATGTACTCTTATGTTTAATCCCAAAAAAAAAAAAACAATTACTTAAAATTTTGTTTGAAAATTGATTTTAGTCATGAGATCAATACATTGATAATTGTCTTTAGAATTTGAACTTAGGGTGCATTTAGATACCATCTATTTTGCTGAAAACTGAAAACTGAAAACACTATAGCAAAATAATTTTTAAATGTGTGAATAGTGCTATGAAACTTATTTTTAATGAAAAAGTTGCTAAAAAAAGAGATTTGTGGGTCCCGTAAACAGTGCACGGGACCCATTGATAGACACATTTTAATGAAAATTTTGCTAGTCAAAGAGGTAGTGGGTCTCGGCAGAACCCACTAACAGACAAACACATTTCCACGTGAAATGCGCTTCTCAATAAAATAAAATAAAAGGAAAAAGCAAACACAACATGCCAAAAACGCAAACGCATACTTTGTATGCATTTGGATCACGTTGGCTTTTGCGTTTTTGCCTCTTTTTTTTTTTTTTTTTTTAAACTAGCGCTTCTTGCACTGTTCATAGGATATGGATAGTGCATTAAGACAAATAAACAGTATTTTCATATGTGACTAATAACCTAGAAACTATTATTTTTATTATTTCCAGTAATAAATTTTTAATTTTTAATAAAATAAGCCGTATTTAAATACATACTTTATTTGATGATAAAATGTTTTCCAAATAAGACCTAGGCCCGGATTTCAAAAGCCCTAAATCAATTAAGATTTTGGGCTTGAAATTGAATCCAAACTCTATACAATTCGAAGCCCTACCAGAAAAAAAAAACGACGCCGTATGACTTTTAACGACATTGTTTGCTCTTTGATTACAACGAACGAACCAGACTCACAACTGAGATCGGTCAAAGGTCAACAACCACCATGGCGCTCCGATCAGTACCACCTCGTGCTGCCAAACCCAAACCCAAACCCAAAACCTCGGGGCTGACCTCCGAACTTTTCAGAGACCCAAAAGTACCCTTCGCTCTCGCTTTGATTTTCGTCGATGCCATCCTCGTCGCTCTCATCATCGCCTATGTCCCTTGTAAATTCCATTTCTTTTGAATAAGTTTGTCTCTGTTTGTTGTTTGGGGCTATGTTTTAAAACGACGGCGTTTTGTTTACAATGTGATCGTTTTGGTTTTCAGATACGAAGATTGACTGGGACGCTTACATGTCTCAGGTATGTATGTGTTTATAAAGAAAACGAAACAAAAAAGTCTTATTCTTTGAATGAAATAAATGAATATTCTATATTAAATTTTCAATTTTTATTCAGTTTGGATTGGTTTAAATGAAGAGCATAAAAAGCAAAATGTTGGGTTGAATTTTCAGTGTTTCCTTTGTCTTTGGATTCTCTAAGATGTCAAATGAGTTTATTGAGTGTTTTTGCTATCTGGGTTGGTGTAATTTTTAGTTTAGATAAATGGGTTGTTGGTACAATTTGGTTTGATAATTGTGAAACAGGTAAGTGGTTTTGTTGGAGGAGAAAGAGATTACAGTAACTTGAAAGGGGACACAGGGCCTTTGGTCTATCCAGCTGGCTTTCTTTATGTTTATTCTGCAATTCAGTATGTTACAGGAGGAGAGGTCTATCCAGCTCAGGTAATTTACTTCACTCTTGTTTCTATTTTTTTTTGGGGGGGTTTCTTATAATATTTGATAAGTAACTGGTATATATGATTGATGGGTTTAGTTAGAAGATTATTTTGATTTAACTTGGTTGGAATTATCTTAGTGGAACAAGTTATTGTTAGTGATTTTGAATTGGGAACAAGTTATTGGTATTTGCTTAATTGAATGAATGTTGACTGCCTAGTTGGTTCAGTTGGAACTGGGCACAAACAACTAGTGCTGATGTTTACTAAAGTAAAATGAATGGTCTTGCAGGGGATTTAGTTTGGTTGTAATTATGTTGTTGTAAGCCAATATCCTAAATCAACCCCCCCCCCCCCCCCCAAAAAAAAGAAAAGAAAAGGAAAAAAAGAGGCCAAAGGCCCTTTTATTGATGGCTACTGAACTCTATATATGCTTACACTAATACGTGATTCCAGATTGCCTCATGGTTTATATTCTGGTTTGTTGATGCAGATTTTGTTCGGCCTTTTGTACATCATAAATCTGGGAATCGTATTATTTATCTACATGAAGACTGATGCGGTATGAAATGTGCTTTAGTTTGTTGAAGATGAATTGCTAATTTTGGCTTTAAGAGATGTGTATGTCACAGATGTGTGCATGGTTGTATTTTTACATAAATGTGTGGTACATAGTAGTTGATATATGGAGTATTATTGAAAGATTCAGTAGTTGGATCTCGTATTCATTGTCAAACTAGTGAATGTGTTGTAGGTCGACTATGAGTTGCCACCAACTATATGCTTTGCTGATTGGGCTATCAATTCGCTAGAAATGGCAACATTTCTGGTCTAGGATATTAAGTTCTAGGTAGTATAATGAGCCCTAGCTGTGGACTTACTGGGAATTCATTATATCTGTAAATTAGAAGGGAGGTGGACTAGGAGTGAAAGGGTGAGAAATCTAAATGGAGTTGAGAGGCACTGAAGAAATACAAGAGGTGCACTGTAGAGAAAAATGAGATTGACTTCATTAAAGCCTATTCAATTGTTAGCAGTGGTATTGCTTTTATTAGTCCGTTGAATGGAGCTTCTGGAGCATGGAAAGAAACTGATAGAATTTTAAAGTCCTTCCATAGTTCTGGTTTTTCACAGATTTTCCAGAAATCCTTTAGATAAAGACTAAAGTTTTTGTGGGACATGGCTTGGTTTAGTATATGAGAGTTTCTTGCATGCATATATACAGGCAACCTTTTAATTGCAGGATAGGTGGTCTTTTGTCAGGACATTGCCATGGACCTTAAGCTTACCTGCTCCCCTCCTAGCCCTAGGTTGATTTCGCAAGAGGCTTGTACTGGTAAAGCTTTCGGGATAATTAGATTCTTCCTCATTTGTCCTCAATGAAGCTTTTATAGGATGACCAAGTAATTCAATGTCGATGATATTCTCAGGTTTCTTTAGGCACTGCTGCTATGAAGCCTAAACTCAGTTTCTATTTTAACTTCTGTTAATCAGTTTTTGGCTTTCATGTTGATGGTTCTGCATAGATGTGTGTGGTGAACTTTATTATTCTTGACTTGAATCGACTTCTAGTGGTCTGTTTGCATGTCAGTGTGGGCAATGATGCTCGGACATAGCAGTGGTAAAGTTTGTGTTCTGCTTGAGCCTATGCATGAACATGTGCTTATTTCCATTGTTGATACGAAAGTTGCTTTGTTCACTGAATTGGGCATTTATTTTTTTGTTTTTTCTTTTGCTGAATTTCTTTCTTTATCTTTGTTGACATTTAGTTTAAGGCCTCTAGGTGGGTCCAATGATACGATCAAATTGCATCATGAGCTTTATTCACCTTCAGCAGTAAATCTACTAATATTCTGTTACTGAGGTGTTATAGCTGTCAGCATTTATAAGTTTAGACCCTGGATATTGCTATTGCTGCCGCTTAGAAAGTTAGTTGATTTTCAAGATCAACTATTGTGCCATGTGCTTGCTCCACTGGCCTTGATCTTTGATGATATGTGTGTAGCATTAACTTTGAAATAAAGTCAAGTGTCTGATATGTGAATTTTGAAACCGATTTCACTTAATTTAAGATCATGTTATATATTATATTGAAAGTGTTCTCTGGGAATTAATGAGAAAGTAAATTTTCTAAGAAGTATAGTCTTTAGAATTATCCCCCACTGTTAACATATCTCTTAACTTTGTTTCAATCTGGGCTTCTTACTCGCTCCTTTCTCCTTTTGTCCATGCTTTAATAAGCTTCTGTTCTTGAAATGTGTTGTAGCTTCCATGGTGGGCTCTTAGCTTGCTTTGTCTGTCAAAAAGAGTGCACTCTATTTTTGTGCTCCGTCTCTTTAATGACTGTTTTGCCACGATGCTCCTTCATGCTGCAATGGCTTCACTTCTTTACCAAAGGTGGCATCTAGGGTTGATCATATTCAGGTAGCATCTTGGCTTTCTTACTGCACTTCTGTTCTTCCTTCTTTATTTTTATTTTTATTTTTTTTAATGGTAAAAGAAATTGGTTGATGATACCTTTTTTATCTGTACAGTGGTGCCGTTTCAATAAAGATGAATGTGCTACTATATGCTCCATCTCTATTTCTTCTCATGCTAAAAGTATGTTAATCTCTGTTTGAGTATATTTCTTCAATTTTATTCTCAATTCTTCATTAAATTTGCTCAAGTAACCATTTTTGTTCCTGAAACACTTCTTGTATAGGGTATGGATATTATTGGGGTGATATCGGCTTTAGCTGGTGCAGCATTGGTGCAGGTGCTTGCTCTGTCTTCTTCATTCTTAGGGTTGTCAGCATAGGGTTGTCAGCATAGGCTTGAAGTTTTTCTTTGATTAATAAGAAATGCTTTACTATTTTTTTTTCATGTTAAATTCTTTGCAGAGGATACAAGTCTTTTAAATCTGGAAGTTTTGTGTTATTCTTTTGATTATTTTTCCAATGTGCATAGGTGAGTTGGAGTTCAACTATCATTATGTTGTAAGAGAGGGCATTGTGTACAGTGTTCATTTGTTGCACCTACTTGGTGAATGGTTCTACAGATCGTGTTGGGGATACCTTTTCTCATATCACATCCAATTGCTTACATATCCAGAGCCTTCAATCTTGGGCGTGTCTTCATCCACTTTTGGTACTTTGTTTTTGATTTCATGTGTTTCGGATTCCTGACAACTTTTCTCCATGCAAACTTATTAGCTTGTTCTGCAATAAATGGATGAAGGAAAATAAATTTTTTGTTATATATATATATATATAAAGAAAGTCCATTTGTGTACTTTTGTATATTTGAGTATATCTGTGCCCCAAATAGGCTGTTAGAAATCATTCTAGGGCCCAGTAGAGGTCAATTTTATTGAAATTGGTACCAGATACACTCTCAAGGATCATGGGCCAGTGTGACAATTACTCAATCTAAGAATTCTGGATCATAAAACAATACATATCGAATTAGTAACTGGATGAGTTGCAGTGCATCAAAAAAGGGCGGACACCATGCCTATTGGTCTATTTGCTGAAGTCTTTTTGAAGTGAAATTGTCCTACATTGTAACATGGTTTTATTAACATTGTTTTGCGTCGGGTTATCTCTTCAAAATATGGCGAGGATCAAAGGGGGTGGAGGACTAGAGATTGCAGGAGGTCCCATGGGTGCGGCCTTTGGAGAAGCATTAACGAAGGTTGGGAGGACTTTTCTAAGCATCTTTCTTTTGTAGTGGGGCAAGGAACTCATATCTGTTTTTGGCATGATAGGTGGATTGGTGACGAGATCCTAAAAGTTCTCTATCCTGAGCTTTATGTGTGTTCAGCGGTCAAGGATGCCTGTATCTCTGAGGTTTTGTGGATTCCAGAAGGGGGTACTGTTAGAGTATGGAATTTAACGTTTTATAGAGCGTTTGAAGATTGGGAGTTGGCTGCTTCGTATTCTCTTCTCCGACTTATCCAATCCTGCATTCCACAGGGTAGTAGGAGAGATACTCTTTACTGGCGGCCTAAAGGAGATGGTATGTTTGACACTCGGTCTTACTACCTCGCGATCCGAGGTGCTTCGAATTCTTGGCTTCCTTGGAAGGGGGTTTGGAAACCGAAGATCCCCAAGCGTGTGGCTTTCTTTCTGTGGTCTGCTGCTCATGGTCGGATCCTCACCTTGGACAACCTTATGCTTAAGGGTCGGCCTTTGGTTAATAGGTGTTGCTTGTGTTGCAAGGATGGGGAGTCGGTTAACCATCTTCTTTTGCATTGTCCTGTTACCCATTCTCTTTGGTCTTGTATGCTTCAAACCTTTGGGATTCTTTGGGTTATGCCAGGTTCGGTGGCGGAGTTGATACCTTGTTGGCATCAGTGGCATGGAAAGGATAAGTCGGACATATGGAACTTGGTTCCAGGGTGCTTAATGTGGATTGTGTGGTTGGAACGAAATCGTCGTTCCTTTGAAGACAAAGAGAAGACCTTGGTTGAGTTGAATTTATTATGCCAGCGTAGTCTCTTAGAGTGGTCTCGTTGTTGGGGGTTTACTAATTGCTCTTCTCTCGCTGAGTTTTTGCCCTCCCTTAACTTTGTTTCCTAGTAGTTTTTTCTTTTTTTCTTATTGTTCATCATTATGAACTCCTTGTATGACTTTCTTTCCTTTATTTATAAAAGCTTTCGGATTACTTATCAAAAAAAATTATGATTACATGACCATTATTCTATTTTTGTTGTTATAGTTGTTATATGAATTAGCAAAGATAAATTTGTCATTCTGTTGAAGAATAACCTGCACTCAATTTTTCCAGGTCTGTTAACTTCAAGTTCATTCCTGAACCACTTTTTGTTTCAAAGGAACTTGCAGTCTCTTTGCTGATTGCTCACCTCGTACTACTTGCAGCTTTCACTCACTATGGATGGTGCAAGTAAGTACAAGGGCTTACATTTTCAATTTCAATTAATAAATTGGAAGTTGCAATGATAATGTGGATATGAAATTTGTGGAAAAACTTTGTTTCTTTCAACTTGGTAAAAGTTCAGTGAGAAGTTATAAATCTGAGGTTCTGAACACCCTCTTGTCAAGCAATAGTAATATGTAGGCGGTTTTTTTTTCCCAATAGAAGATTGGTATCTGGATTATTGTGTTTGGTTAATGATTGATTGTAGGCATGAAGGGGGGCTTCTCAACTTTTTGCATTCTAGATTTCTCTCTTTGAAGAAGTCTGACAATAGCGGTTCATCCTTCAAGATACTCAATAAAGAACGTAAGTGGTGGACTCTCCCAAATGAAACTTGGAGGATGTCTGACTCTGCATCTTTGATTATTCTCTCTTTATATTAGATTTCAGTCTCTGTATATTGATCTCTGTTGCCCAGACACAAACCCATTGCCCTTTTCTTCTCTCTTTCTTCTTTTCCTCCAATTGGATACTAAATTTCTTCCTGATTGGATCAGATATTGTGACAACTATGTTTGTTGGGAACTTCATTGGCATTGTATGTGCCCGTTCATTGCATTATCAGTTCTACTCATGGTAAGTTTTGCTGGAGGAAAACCTTTTCTATTATCACTGATTTGGTAGCTAAGCAGCAGTGCTAGTTGCTTGCTTTTTAATCTTTTTTTTTTTTTTTAATTTTAATTTTTTTATTTTATAGCAAGATGTATCAAGTTGTAATCTCAAATTAGAGGGTAACTGATTATGAAGCTTTGTGTGAATGATTTTGTTTATATTCTTTGATTCTGACATGATATATGTTCTGGAATTTTCTCATATCCTACTCTAGACTAATTTGCTTGGTCCCACCATTACTCTTGATTCTTGAATGGGTGGTTACTTTTTATCTGGGCTGTGAACCATCTATTTGACCAAGTGGCCATCTCGTCTTTTATGGCTATTATGTTTAGTTTTTACAACATCAAGATTTTTTTTTCCTTTGAACATCTGGTCTTTCTTCCTCTGCATTTCTTCACATAATATTTTCCATCCTTAAATAATATATACTTATTTGAGTAAGGGGCCGTGATGAAGGGAAGTCATAATCTATACTGTGTTTTAGGATATCGATGCTGCTGGTGTGTATCCATTTAAATTTGCCAAGATTGGTTGTGGTGCCACTGCCAGGACGTTTGAGTTAATGGGCCCTCAAAACCATTCTGTATAGGATGGAGAGGTCAAGAGATATGAAGTTGATGATTTCTGGGGAACTCTTTCTACTAACAACCTGTTTTATATAAATGTCTTCTGCACATGTAGCTTTATACCATGTAGAGGTTACTATTTTAATTTATGTTCAACAAGCTTCTTTGAGATCCTCTGTGAGAAAATTACCTAGGATCACTCCCTTAGGATAAAACCTCCCTCAAAGGTCCTCACCCTAAGTATTAAGCAAAGGTCCAAATTATAACTGTCTTATTAGGCAGCATGATGCTGGACAAACCAGAACAATTCAACAGGAAAATTAAAAACAGGAAAAAGAAAGATAGAACCTAAGACTAGGAGTCAACACCAAATGATGAAAAACCACTTGAAATTAGCACTTAGGGTTGGTTGGAGTCAGCACCAGACTATAGAGACAAATTCAACAGAAACTTAATTCTTCAAAATAGTTTCCCTTTGATAGGAGTACAATACTTTGCTTATAAAGGAACACTAAACCCTAATTCTAATTGGTGTAGGAAACCCTAATTGCCTTATTACAAAAATAACCTTTCTTATAGAAATTATAATATTAATAACCTAATAAACTACCATGACCTTGACTTGTAAAATAAAATAAGACTAAATTAAAATAGTTTTCTTTTTGAGAAAACTACTAGGAACTTGACTTGCATCATCCTGCCCTATTTGGAGAAAATTCAACCTCCAGTTTTAAAGTGCTCAAGGATCAGAATTATAGCATAGAACACTTGCTTCATGTCAGTTGCACTAAAAACAGGAACCTTGTATTCCACATCTATCCTTGCATTAAGATGAGGTTTTTCATTTATAGAATAACACTTTTATCAATGAAAGTATGTTTTCGGGATGTGAGGCCCTAAGAGGAGATTGCTCTCTGTGTGAAAAAGAAAATAGTTAAAAGGTGCTGTCATCTATCTTGACCAATTTCCCGAGGAATTGGAAATCTAGTCTGGTTCAGAATCACTAGTGCCTTTTAACCTTTTGTCTACTGACGAAGAAGTCAACCTTGACAATTTAATTTCTTCCTTGCTGAGCTGCCTCTTTTGCCACTTGAAGCAGCTGTCTGCCTTCTATTTTAGATTTTACTGAGGTTCGTTGAGCCTTTTATTTAATGGAGGAAGTAATCTATAATTCTATATACTTTCACTTTTGTGTTGAAACTGCTAGGATAAGTCCCAGTAAAAGCCCATATAATTAGTGCATACTGATATCATGGTCTACAATTATGCTTTTAAAATATAGTGTTCATAAAATTAACTATTGATAGTCAAAACATATCATTTTATTAGAAGTGAAGAAGTGCTCAACTCCCATTTTATCTGTCTGCTGCAGGTATTTCTATAGTTTACCTTACCTATTGTGGCGAACACCCTTTCCCACATTGCTACGGTAGGTTGCTCACATTATCCATGCCTTACTGCTATAGTTATTTATTGATTATTTCTTCAATCATATTCATTTAATGTCCATCTTTGTGTTGTGCAGTATATTTTTGTTTATAGGGGTTGAAATTTGCTGGAATATCTATCCTTCAAATGCTTATTCATCTGCACTGCTTCTCTGTCTCCATCTGGTTATACTATGGGGTCTTTGGTCTGCCCCATCTGAATATCCTTATGTGGACCATAAAGCACACAAAGAGAAACGAAAGGAAAAGTAGATTTATAACCCCCTTAGCTGAATTTTGATTGTGTCTTTAAACTCTTACACAATTTTTCCATGACTGTAAAACAGCTGGTTGAGTTTTCTTTTCTGGCCGTAACTGGTTTCTTGTTCTAAGATTGAAGAATGTTCAATCAGCCATCTATACTATGAATGCTAAATACAATTTTTTAGGTTGCAACTATTTTATTTTATATATTTCAACAAATTTTTATGAAATTGTTTATACTTCACTTTCCCTACTTCATTTTACTCTGAATCCCATCCTTGTGTTTCTTGACTTAGATTATATTATTTGCACACTTAGGGGTGTGTATAGCAAGTTTACACTGTTGGGTTTAGAGTTGCTCAAGGACTGAACATTGGTGGAGTCTACAAGTAAAAAAAAAAAAAAAAAACCTATAAAGCACAGGTCCCATATGGTAAACTTGTTAAAAATGATTTAGGAATGGTTGAGGGTCCTTTTATTTTCAAGTTAGACTATCTTGGATGGAAAGTCTTAGGATACTTGGTATAAAGAAGACTAGATTGGGATTATTATAGATTTATTTCTAGTTATATGTTTCATTATGAATTTTGAAGTACTTAGCTTGGAGTGACATTATTAATCTGAGTTGGTTGTTTTTTGTTTAGTATCTTTTGCTTTTAATTCTTTCTCTTTGTGGCTAAAGTTGAGGCTTTCATATGGGCTGGGTTTATGTATTATTATTCATACCAATAAACAATGGGCATTTTGACTCTCTTCGGGGTCCACTTTGCCTATGACCCCATTATTATAGTCATCTCTCCCCAGTCCCCAGTCCCCTTTACTGTTCCCGTATCGTTCATTGCTTTTAAAGGCCTAAAGATTTGAAATTTGAACACCATGGCGCTCCTACCATTGCTTTCAAAGTTTCAATTATCTAGGTGGATTACCTCATATACTAATATATATGCCTATATGGGTTCAAATTTGATTAAGTAATGAAAAAGTGCTAAGGCTAAAAAGACAAAATTGACCATGGAGTTTAGTATTACTATGTAATTATATTAGTTAAACTTATAGATGTTCAAAGAAGCCTTTCAAAAAAAAAGAAAAGAAAAAAGAAGAAGAAGAGATCAATGAAAGTTCCAATAATTTTAATACGAGGAGCTTCTAAAGTTGTGTTTTGAATTGAGGTCTAATGCTTAACAAGAAGGGAAGCTTTGTGATGTACACATTTTCGTTGTATGGTTGTAATTATTTATTGGAGGAATTATTAATAAGTTGTTCATGTTCTTGATTTGGCCATTGGTCCTCAAGAACAATGTGATGTAAGAAGGTCCTTCAAGATTGGTAGTCGACAAAATTGATGTTTTGACTTGCCTGCTTTTAATTCATATCCTTCATATACTAGATATGACACCTATTGTCGTCGTAATCTTTTTTTTTTTTTTTGGTGTGAAATTAGAGAACCTATTAGCACGGGAAGTTGAGGTTGGATTGAGAGTGGGGAGGATTTTGTTTAACAAGTTATGTAATATTTATGCATAGAATGGAGCAAATTTAGTTGATATCTGATGTTAAAGGGAACATATCAAAATTTTGAAATTTTAAAGGAAAAAATCAAAATTACTCCAAATTTGAAGAGTGTAATTTTCATTTTAGTCAAAAATAAAATTAACCCTAAGCCACATAAAGGGTTAATTTTACAAAATCAAACTTATCCCAAATTTTGACAAGATTCCCTCAATCAAACCTAAACATGATTAGAAATTTTTTTAGGTGAAATATTATTTGTTTGTCACCAAACCATGATTAGGGTTTGGTTAAAAGATTTTTTTTCCCAAAATTTAGAATATTATGCTTCTATTATTATTGGAAAAATCTAATTTTTTAATTTTCTCAAAACTCAAAACGAGGGTTATTCTATAGGAAGTATGTGTAAGAGCATTCACATTAGTTCGTGCAAAAAATTTCATCTATTTTAGCATAAAACTTACTTTTTCTATTTTATATACTCATTGTTCAAAATATCCTACATTAGATTTTCTATTTTACACTACATAACATTAAAATATTATTTTTTCTTAAATTTTAAATTATTTCTTTTTTTTCACACACAATATCATTTATTCTCTTCTTTTAACCCCGAGATACATAAAGAAAAAAAAAAAAAAACTATATGCAAAGTGAATAGTATCGATGTAAATTTACACAATAACTATAGCAAATTTACAAATTTACACATTTTTATCTTGGGTGATTTTAAGAGTTAATTGTGTAAAAGTGAATACTTTTTCCATGCAAATGTTTGATGCAACTGCTCTAATTTAGGGCTCATTTGATTAGAGATTTTTAATATTGTTATTTAAATATTGTGAAAATACGCTTAGGCTTAAAAAAATGTTATAAAAATACGTGTTTTAGCGTTTAAATACATAAAACTGTTATTTAAAAGGGTAAATTCTAGAAACCTCCCTTGAAGTTTGGACTAATACCAATAAAGTTCACAACATTAAAAAAGTGACCATTTTGGTCCTTATTGCCAAACGGTTTGTAACACCGTTACTTTTTTTTTTTCTTCATTCTTCTGGTTCTTTCCTCTCTCCTGAATCACCTCTCTCTTCCTCTTGAGTCTATAATCTCTGACCAAACCGAGCAACCCAGCCACTCGACCTGACCCTCCGCTCAAATTCGGCGAAGATCAACCCTCCTTCGCTCAGCTCCGACGACAATTTTTCTCAGATCTACTTAGATTCAATGATTTTGGCTCAGATCCGAAGATATTTTCAAAAACCCACTTAGATCCGGCGATGTTTAAGCTTAGACCGGTAATGTTTCACTCTCCTCCATTCAGATTCGGCGACGTCCGACGACGTTTCAATCTCCCCTGCTCAAATCTGGCGCTGTGGTGGTGTGTTTGTAATTTCTCTTCTATCTTCCTCTTTGCTGTGGCGCTGTGGTTGTGGGTTTTGTAGTGGATTGGTGATAGAGAATTTGGTTTTTTGTGGTTGTGTTGGAATTTTGTGGGTTTTGGGGTGGTCGGTATTGCTGATGGGTTTGTGGGTTTTGTTGATGCCATTGCTTTGCTGGTGGTCGGTGGTTGGTGGTCACTGGCTTTTTGTGGGTTTTTGCTGGGTTGGGTCACTAGCTTTTTGTGGAGTTTTGTTTTTCTTCTTCTCTGAATTAGAGAAAGGGAAGAGAGGATAGAGGGTATGTAACGGTGTTGTTACAAACCGTTTAGCAATAAGGACCAAAATGGTCACTTTTTAAATGTTGGTAGGACTTTATTGGTATTAGTCCAAACCTCAAGGAAGGTTTCTGGAATTTACCCTATTTAAAATATAGGGTCTAGACCATACAGTCCTTTAATTACGATTCTGAAACAATGGCATTTGATGTAATTGTAGCAAAAGAAGGGGGACCAAATTGAGAATGAGCGCGCACACACACAGCATTTAACGCGAGCCATTTTCATTCTTCTTTCCTATCATCCCACTCCCACTCCCACTCCCACGCTGCGCTTTTAAATTTTGAATTGAATTGTAGCCAGCCACTGTACGGACCACGCACCCACACAGCTTTACCTTCACGCTTCACCAAAACAAAAAAAAATGGTATGCCCTTCTTCTTTTTCTTCTGTATGTTAATTTTTTTGGTGCATTTAGGTATAGTTAGGGTTTCAACAATTTCAACACTATTATTTTGTACCAAAATGTTATTTCACAAAAGCTTTTAGATCTATTCTCCACGAACAATCAATTTTCACTACTATACAACACACACAAATATATACAGAATTTAGGGCTAATTCGTTTGTGTAATGTAGTTGTGTATGTGCAATTTTTCTATTATATGTTAGGGGACATGCTTTGAAATCTTGGAATTGTTTTTAAATTTTTAAATTTTTATTTATTATTGGTTTTGGATTAATCTCTATGCAAGTGCTTGAAGAAATTGGTGATGGGTTGAATTTTGTTTTGGGGTATGTGTGTTTTTATCCAAGCTATTGTGAAGGAGATGATTCTGTTTCATTCATATAGGGTTTTTTTTTTTTGGCAGGATGGGCATGATGGGGAAGATCCTAAGCAAAGCACTGCTGATATGACTGTTTTTGTAAGTTCCTCTACATTCTCTGAATGATGCAAAAGGTTACTAAATCTGTCGTATTAGATATAGGATAGTGTGCTTATCGAATTTTAGATAGAATGGAATGGCGGAGAAGAACAAATGTGAACAAACCCAATTAGTTTTTTTCACATGTGAGGATCAATAACTGTTCGATCCTGCAGTTTTGGAACTAGTGCTTTGTTGTTGTGATTTATGGATTCTTACATGTGATTTGCGTGTTTGAGATGAAAACATGGATTTAAGTTTTTTTTTTTTTTTTTTTTTTGAGTTTTTGCAAAATTGGCTGCATGTTGGTGTTTAATACTAGATTTTAGGCTTCTGTTCATCGTGTGCAAGAGTCCATCAATTAGGATAGAAAATATGACAATTTCAATTTTCTCCAAATTACCAGAGGGTTTAGTGATGGTTTCCAAATGGGAGTTAATTCATAATTTGCCCAAAAATAAATGCAGTCATTTTAATACTTACTTGCTATTTGATGCCCAAGGACTCTATCAGGCCTTAAGAATGGATCAAAATGAATTTTTTTGCTTATTAGTTGTGTGACGATGAAGTAGGATGTCTGAGCTATTTGAATTGTATAAAATTGTTTGGCCGTGCATATTCTTTGAGGTTGAACCTATGAAGTTATTAGTTATTACTGATGATTTTGAGTGTTCGCTTCTTAAATCTATGGTGATTCATTTGCATGTCAATGATAATTAGATAAATATTGGTGTAGCTTGTGCATGGATGAGGAATTTCTTAAATCACTGTTGTCATTGTTTTTTGTAGTTTTCTTGTTAAGGTGTTATTGATATGCTTTTTTAATTAACTTTTCAGGTGCAAAATCTTCTGCAGCAGATGGTAAGTTACAATATAGAGCTTATGTTCAGCTAATGTCTTGCTGTAACTAACAAAATTTTGTTTGCAGCAAACAAGGTTCCAACAAATGTCTGACTCGATTGTTACAAAGAATATCCTTGACCTTATTTGTTAAATATTTTGTTGTTGTTGATAAGCCATTTTTGTTAACTTGATGGTGAATAACTTCTCTAGGCTAGGAACACTACGAATGAACTAAGTTCCCTAATGTATTTAAATCTGCTGTGAGACTAAATTTAATGGTTATTGGTTCTCATATAGGAATCTTATGTAAAGGAAAGTAGCCTATCATTTCTACTTTGAACAGTTCATTATTGGCTCAGGGTCAGAGCTGGGAATTTAGCATTGGGTGAAAAAGCTAAAAGAAAAAGAAGGGTTGGGGGTGGGGGGGTAGGGAGGGGATTGTGTGTGATTTAAGCTTGGGTTGCTGTATGAGAAGTAGGTTCACTGAATGTGGGGAAGCATTTCAAAAATGAGCTCAAATGGCACCTCCTCATCTTATAAGAATGAGATGGAGGGTGATTTTATGTCATAGGTTCAATATCTATTAGATGTGTGTTACCTTACCAATAAACCAGAAAGGGAAAAAAAAAAGGGGGGGGGGGGAGTTTGATGGTCTCCAAAGCTTGAACTTAGTTCTGCCCCTGATTTCTGGCCGTTCATATTCTGGATATTTGATATATGAACAGGTCATATGGGAAGAATAATCAGTAGGGAACAAGGGATTAGTGTAAGTAAACCTTCACTCTCGCGCAGATGATGCTCTTGGACCATGCATGCATGGATATTTATTTATATAAAAAAAGGACCCACCCTACCACCCAAGCAGGAAGCTTGACTGGGAGAATAAGTTGCAACCTGTCTCTCTCTGTTCCTGGTTTTGTCTACCAGTTTGCTAAAGCAACAGATTTAAATACATTTGGTAATTTGTTTTGTGTGCCATGTTACTGTACTTATTTGCTTTTCTGCAAAACTAGTAAAAGATGAGGTTTTATGTCTCCTTAACTGCTACTCACTTGATGAGATGGGAGGCCGCATAAATGAATTGGAGCAAAGCATCAATGATCTCCGAGCAGAGATGGGTGTGGAGAGCTCTCCATCTCCGGTTCCCCCAACCAAGCCACAGTTAGATGATGTGAAGAAAGAGGAAGGTTCTGCATAGACTTAATGCTGTGCATGTTTTACAAGGAGTGACGAGTTTGGTTTGATGCCCACTTTCTTTGTCTGCGATTAGTCTGGAGAATGAAAACACTGCTGTTACGGAATATTATTTAGTGCCTCATGTTTTTGTAGTTAATGTAATGCTGTTTTTCTTTCAGAAATACAGTGCTGGGAGTAGTTATTTTCTCCCCCATTGAAATGTGTTGGTCGTTTGACATTAATAGGGAAGTTATGAAATGAATATCTGTTTCAATTATTATTATATTTTTATCGACCATGCAGTGCAAGTGGCCCTGTTCCTCAACATTACCCAACTCGGCTTTATAAGTTTTCAAGTTTCAAATATACCCGTCTCAAATTCCATCTAAAGTGTGGGGGATATTGGGGTTTTGCCCTTATTTTGTAAAAAATATAGTATAATTCCTTGTTTTGAAATTCTTTAGGTTTGTGTCCCTGTTTTAGTATCCTTGTTTTAGTATTTGACATTAGCAATGTCGAGTTTTATGCATATTTTGCTACTTAATTTTTAAATTTTTTTAAAGTGAAACTCGACTTTGCTAAAGTCGAGTTTCAATTTAAAATTTACATATAACTCGATTTTGAGGATATCGAGTTATATATTGAAACTGATTTTGTTGAAATTAAATTTCAAAAATAAGGGCACGGACTTAAATAGTTTCAAAACCGTTATTTTTGCAAAATAAGGACAAAAGCCTAAAATCCACCTCAAGTGTGTCTGCTCAGCTTTTGACAATAGTTGTATTTGATGGTGAAAAGCACATTCAGGGACTGGCCGTAGGGAATCATAAATTTTAGGATTTTTGTAAGTTGGAGTGTTCGACTATTTTTTTTTTTTTTTTGGAAGATCAGATAACTTCCATTCCCATTAAAACACTTGAGCTACATTATTTTTCAATTGTTCCGGTAGAAATTCAGGAAGGTCCTCTATACAAGCTACAAATTTCTTAATATTCTGAGCATACCTAGCTAAAGTGTTTGCTGATTGGTTTGCTTCCCCTTGGATGCTGAAACCGGTTCAATCCAAGCTCTCTCTCTCTCTTTCTCTGTGATAATTTGATAGCAGGGCAATTTGAACCTTGGATGTCTTAATCAGGGCAGTTTGATACAAGCCTTGCTTCTTTTACCACCAAAGCACCCAGTAACAAACCCTCTTCTATTGTAGAAAGCAACTTCTCTCTGACAGCAACTGAGTTAACTTCTAAGAGCATGAGTTAAGGCACATCTAATATTTTATATTAAATAATGCATGTTTCTCTTTTTCGTTTTTAAATGAAGTCAAATCGTAAAAAGTAAACAAAAACACACGCACACGCACACGCACACGCAAACAGTTATGATATTCCTGAACCCGTTGAATTCTCTTTATTTTCTGGTGGCAAATTTATAAGAAATCTTGAACCTTTATATAGCCAAAATTTTCTCCATACTGCAAATTGTGCTGTTCAGCTCACGTTTCTTGCTTCGGAAAACTCATGGATCCATGACCATCATCAAAATATCTAGTAAAAAGATATATCACCTGCTTACCTAGACTGAGTTCCTTGTACATACACATATAGTTTGGATTAACCTATTATCTGAAAGTCGTAGGCAAAGAAATTTAGACTTGGGATCTTAAATCAGTTGATTCCTGAAAGATTTCCTGTGTTTATTTGATTCTCCATCTTTCTTGGCAATCAAATGGAACTTCAGAGCTGATTTTGAAAGAACAGGGCAAAGTTAAAAATTTTCAAATAAATCACAACAAAATTAAAAAAAAAAGTTAATCAAAGTATATATGAAACTATTAAACGAAAAGAGTGAAAGAACATAAAAGTAACAGTAATATATAATCATCCATCTTTATAGTTCTGTTAAAAAGTAAAACTTATATAAGACATGAATATGACATCCTACAATAACAGAGAGGAACTAGAACCCTTCTAACTAAATCCTCCATTTTATTACAACCTTATATTACAAATAAGCAGAAACCAAACCTGCAGAAAATTAAAGAACAAAAACAAACAATCAAACAAAAGCTTCAACTACGGCATCGAGTGATGGCACTGCAACCACGGTTGTAGGGGTTAGCCTCAGCACCAGCCTTGCAGTTGTAGTAGGAGGCACCTCTTAGAGAGCATGGCACAGTGTTCCTTTGCAGTGCTGCATAGCTTATGTACTGAGTGGTTGCCAAGATGCGCCTGTTGATCTCAGAGTCCATGTCAAATTCATTGCCATCGGCCATGCACTCAGCAATGGAACCTTGGCAGTGGTTTGAGTTTTTCCTCGGCACCCAGCTCAAGCTGTGATCCAAACTTGCGTTGGTGAAGGAGATCATCATCAGGGCTGTGATCAGTAACATGTAGAAGGCCATGATAAAAGAGGTTGAGTTAGCCATTGTTGTAGCTAGATGATGCTCTTGTTTTTATTCTCTTTTTGCTATATATTCTGACTATTTTTCTCTATTGTGATTTGTTAACACCCCTATATTTTTTTTTTGAGAAAAGTTAACACTCCTATGTAAGTATGATACTAGGGACAAGAGCGGGTGGCAACTTCTTGTTAAGTAGAGTTGGTTCTCAAAGAATGGCATTGCATTTGTGGACATTTACGATAATGCCATGCTTGTGTAATTAATTAGTGATCAATAATGATGTGTATATTTTTACCAAGGAAGTCAATACCGCACCGGAGGCTATACCGGTTTGGTTAGCGGTACGATATATTTCGGATACCGGTCAATACCAGTGTACTGTTTCGAGTTTACCGCTATTTTTTATATATATTAGCAAAAAAAATTTATTAGTTTAAAGTTTTTTTTTGAGAAGGTATAAGTTTAAAGTTAAAAAAAAAAAAAGATTATCTAGCAAAGATATAAATTATAAATTATATATATATTAGCAAAGATAATCTATAAATTATCTTTGATATATATTAGCCGAAATCTATACATTAGCCAAAGTCTATATATATATTAGCCGAAGTCTATACATTAGCCAAAGTCTATATATATTAGCATTTAGCAAAGAATCTGCTCAAAATCTGCTGGAGAGCAAAGAATACCAATAACCTCGCCTATTCGTGTAACCAAACACAATTAATAAAAAATAGATCCAATGGTGTAGAAGCTTTAAAACCCTTGAACCAATCTTAACCATCCATTATTAGGTCAACCTCCTTATAAAAGCCTACAATATACATTTTCATCTCATACTCTCATTGTCGTCTCTGTCTCATGCTCTCATTGCTGCCTCATACTTTTATTGCCGTCTCATACTCTCATTGCCGCCTCTGTCTATGGTTTTCACTCTCTCAGCTTTTTTTTTTCATTTTTCTCATCTGGGTTTTCGAATTGGTAGCTTGTTTTTCATTTTTTTCATTTGGGTTTTCGAATTGGTAGCTTGTTTTTCATTTTTCTCATCTGGGTTTTCGAATGGGTAGCCTTCTTTTTCATTTTTCTCATCTGGTTTTCGTTGTTTTCATTTACCGGCCGAAACAACCGGATTGCGCCGGTACGGCCGGTTTTCGCCGGTACGTAGCCAGTACGACCGGTAATTTTTTCGGTACGAAACAGGGGTGTAACTGTACCGGTTCACCGACCGGTACGGTATGGTATCACCCACATTGATTTTTACTCTACATTCTTAAAGAAAAAAAAAAAAATCATTTGTCCCATTTTGAGTGTTGTATTTATGCTTTACTTAAACACATAACATATTATAATTAGTTGAATACAAAGTGATTAAAATACTTCTAAAAAAATAATAATTAGAATACTAAAAATAAGACAGTTGATTTCTTTACTGTTTCTACTTAATTCTAATTAAATATTTTTGAGGTCAACGACCTTTTGATGTTTAGGACATTTTACCCTTGTGGTGGGTATATATCTAGGGTTCCATCCCAAAGTTTCTCTATTAACAAGTTGTATAATTTGGAATTGAATAATATTTGTATATAATAAGCTTAGATTTCCATGTAAGTTGTCATTAAGAACCTTCTAGCAAATTTATCAAGGAAATAGACAGGGCTAAATAAAGAAATAACTATTTTCAATCATAATTTTGTTGTGAAAATATTGCATGATTGTCCAAATGGAATTAGCCAATATTGGCAAGAAAACTTATAATGCATTATTATTAACCATTATGATACAATATTAAATGAAAGATAGCAAAATTGTACAAAATAATTATTTCCTGGTTTAATGTAAGATGGAATATGTCTATTTAATTACAAAATAAATGAATCAATTGAGAGTTCAAGAAAATTTCAGGTCCCCTTTTGATTCTCATATCACCCACTCACAAAGTATACTTAATTAACAATAATGAATTGGTAGTTCTGTAATTTAGTGGATGATAGTGGGTTAATTTATAAGAAGACTCTAGAGGCATTAGTTGACTACTCAAGGATTAGCAAGTATGCTATGAACCATTCAACCACCCTCAGCAGCAGGGCTGTCCTAGTTTTTTAAAAAAAAAAAAAAAATAATACTCTAATATTAACCAACATATAATAATAAAAGAAAGAATTGAAGGAAAAAAAAAGAAGGTGACATGGGTGTTTATTTCTTCTACAAAGCTCATAATCAATTTTTATATGATTCTTCTAAGTGTTCAAACTTGTTGAGATTGATGTAAAGAAAGCTGGATCTTTGAATGCCAGGCATCTTCAAAACCTACCAAGAAAATGATATTGACTATTACATATAATAGATTGATTAGCTCTAATTCAATGCATTTAAGGTCTTCGCATTAATTAAAAAAATAGGTGCAATTTTTATTGATTACGCAATCCTTACCATCAAACCGAGTTTTTTTTTTTAGTCACAAAAATACCATCAAACCGAGTCATACCCTTCATAGAATACTCTTAAATTGAATTGGTTTCAAGCTCAATAGTCAATAACTCAATATTTATCTGCTGCAACGAGTACTATAAAAACTTTTGGTGTCATTTAAAGTTAAAGCACAGTAATATATATATATATATATGTGTGTGTGTGTGTGTGTGTGTGTGTGAGAAAACGTGTTCACACAATCACACGTTGAATCTGAAAACCTTGAATGCAGCACCGTCTTCTGGAAGCATCATGCCATAGTGTTTCTATAATGCTATTAAACAAATAATTGAAGCCTATACAAATGGTTCATAAATTTGACTTATGCAAATTTGAAAGAGAGTGCAAGTTTGATATAAAAAAGAAAGTTTGTTTTAAGTTTTTATGAACAATAATTCGAGTGATATAGAAAATTTCATAAGTGTTGAGATGATAAATTATGATATATAATAAAAGTGGTATCAACGGTAGACCACGTAAAAATAATGTACCAATTACGATTTATAAGTTGTGAATTATTTTGTCTTATAACATTGGTCAAATGTGAGCAAATTGAAGTAGTAGGATTGTGACAATATATTTATAAGCATGTGCCTTAAAGTTGCGTCTTGATCTATTCTAGGCTCTCCCAATTTTGGATGTCTATGTTCTTTTTTACCTAAGTTCTAAACATCTATCGTTTACTATCTTGACTATCTTAAGATCCGATAGTTTGGAAGAACTATTTTGGGATGAAAAGTAGGTGGTCAAATTAGTACTCATTGGGAAGCAAGATTCATGAACAAGGAGGGCTTACTTTGTTCTTGTTGAACAACCAGTTCATTTTTAAAATATTAGGTGTCAATAGAATTAGATCAATTTTAACTATTTGGATAAGTTTATATATATTGATGAATCACTATTTGGATAAGTTTATATATTTTGATAATTTGATAGTTGAGATAAGGGAAATTTGAACATAAGATGTCTTCATTGTAAACACCAGAAGGTAGCAACTAATTGAGCTACAACCTGCAAGACTCTTGGTGAATAAGTTTATATTCAAGTCAAGAAGAAAGTATCTTTTGTAACAAAATCAGCAAAAGTCAATGAATACTATGCAGAAGGTTGGTGAAACCAACACTAACAAAGAAATATAAAATTGAATTACACGATATTCAATTCATCGGCTTGTTATATAACTAACTTAGTATGCTTGTGACAAAATTTAATTTTGTCTCCAGGGGAGTGTCAGGAGGACTGTTTAACGAGATTAATCCGTATTTTTCTCACCCCAAGAACCTAGAGGTTACAAGCAGCAAGCTTTTCTCGAAAACCAACACTTGGAGATCATATTTTTTAAGGAAAAAGTTTTTCTCCAAACTAGTTTGGAGAGAAACCCTTCAAACTTATCAAATATTTTTATATTGACTGTGAAATTTGAAAATCTAACCGTTGGATTGCATATTTTTATTATATTATTCATACTTGCAAAATTTCAAGAAAATCAAAAAACAATTGCTATGTCATCAAACATATGTTAAAATTTCAAATTTTTGTAATCTAAAATTGTGTATAAAAAATAAGTTCATTGATCAAATAGTAAATAAAATCCGATTTGAACGAAATTTGATTTGCATGTTAAGAACATAAGGAACATGAAATTCAACGGTTAGATTTTTAAAATTCACACCTAAAAAAAAGATATATGATAAGTTTGAAGGGTTTCTCTCCAAACTAGTTTGGAGAGAAACTTTGTTAATTTTTTAGTTTGGAGAGAAACTTTGTTAATTTTTTAATCAATAGATTGTCGAGTAAATTATTTTAGAACAAAAATATTCAATCCCAAAATAAGAAATTCTTTGAGAATCCAAACATGGGGAAGAGGAACAGCGTGGCGGTGTGGGACATGATGATGTTGAAGGAAAATAGATATATGGAACCAACAAGACCCATAGCTCAAGTATGCAATTTTTTTAATCACCCCTAGATATGGACCACATATCACTTCCAAATACCAATATCTACTTCTCCTTTTTCAAAAATAGCTATGAAAAGTTATAATACATTGATGTTTAGGACAAATGAAAGAATGTAAAAGATTTTTGAGCAGTGTTAAAGGACCAACTATAGGGTCCTGGGTGTAGAAAATTATACAATAGAAATAGTCTCATGGGTATCATCAAGGATGGGATGGAAATTATAATAACAATTATAGAGTTAAAAATGGCATGTGTCTTGGCTCAAAATTCTGTTATGTAAGACTCGGATGATGCAAGGAACTCTTCCTATCTTTCTAGCTTGCTTAGTATTGCCTCCAATGGTGGCAGCTCCTGCAATATTTGTTGCCAGTCAGGCATGCCCTGAAAAGACAATTCAGAACTGAGAACATCATAGCCACCAAAACATACAAGTTTCGCCATTCCAACAGTAAGTAAGCCCCAATTTCCATGTTGATACACACTGAGCGTGCTAATAGAAAATGAAGTAAATTTCACCTCGACCATTAATAGGTTTCGCTAGGGCATTTATAACACGACCTAAATAAGCCTCACTTACGGGTATCTGAATTGGAATTTTATCCAATATAATTATTGCAAAGTAGCGTCTAGAATAATTAGCCTTGGGCAGTTTATTTGTAAAAATTTATGTATAGCCAAAAACGGACAGCACTTAAAATCAGGTCAAGTTCCATCCAGGGATAAGCAACAAAATTTTTCCTCCCAAAGTACTTACCTTCCCTGATCTTCGGACCCGACCATCTAGGCGCAGTATAATGTAGACATCCTCACCAGGAGCAACTCCTTCAGACTTCTGCTGATCCCTTATCCACCTAGATTAGTTTTGAAAAATTCATCAGTCTATATATATTAAAATCATTAGATGGGAAAAAAAAAAAACATAAGTTATGCTTATTTTTAGCTTATAATGATCAAAGGTAGATGCAATACAACATTTAAGGATGTACACTGGCCTCCTAGGAAATGCTATAAAAGAAAAACTTCTTAAATATAAACATACAAATTATTAAGTGTTCTTTTCTCTTAAATGAAGAAATGCACAGAATTTTTGTCATTTGGAACATTAAATGATGGCAAAACGAGCATGGAGACAAGATAGAGTGGCAGGTGACCTTTCCCATTCTGCAGGCGATACAACCTCAGCCTTAAATCGAATTTCAGCTTTCAACTTTGATCTTGAAGTTATAGACTGAGCCCGTTTCTCGAAATCTTCCTACCATATTGCCATTAGATATAAGGTCAAGAATGGAACAAAACCTTAATATGTGAAAGCAAGCTTGAAATATGCATGGTTCTACAGCCCAGTATCTAACCTACACTTTACATTTATTTTTGCAAGACATTAAATAAACATAACTATACACATGACAGATGATATGAGAACTCAGGAATAAAAGATTTTAAGGATGCTTGCAGCCAACAATTTTATATATGAGCCTTCGCATCTTACCCCAATAGAAGGAAGAGCATCAGCTGCCTTTTGAGGGACACCAAAACCTTTCTTCTCAACTTGTGGAGCCGTACCTTGACCCCAGATTACAGGGACTAAAAGAACACCTCGTCTAAGGAGATCAGTCCGGAACCTCTCCGCCTTCTGGATAGCCAAAGAAACAGCCTCCTTTTCCCCTGCTAAAATAACCTATATCCAACCCTTACAACATTGACATTTTCAGATATAAACAGCATAGACACAGAAAAGAAAAGGAAGTATGCGCACGTGCGCACACACACATATATATGAGTTACATTAGCATATATTTAAATTATGCTTAACAGATACACTAAGAATCTATTCAATGCAAGAAAAATTAATAATAATAATAATAATAATATATAAACAAAAAAGAGAGGGAAAGCAATAGAACATAAAGAGATGGACATACACGAAACTCTAGTTGCAAGTATTAGATGAAATCTTTTACTGGAAAAGCCCACTAGGTTTTGCAATTTTTGAGCACATCTACTTATTCCTTTTATTTTCTCCATATGTATGACTTGCTGCCTATATGCCCCATTTGATGTTAATTCATCAGAAAGTTTGGAAAAGTAAAAAGAATGTAAAATAAATATCATTGGCAGAAATAGTCTAGGTGCTTCCAACATGCGTGATCATACAATGACATGCAGTCTTAATTTACATGTAACCTATTAGTTTTTGTTGCAATGATACCACTTTGGGAAGTTAGACAAAATATTCATGAATATACAGAATAATAGATTTTCAGAAAATTGAAATTGTTCAATGTTTATATTGCATAAAAAATTGTCCCTCACTTAACAAGTAGATGTGTTGCAAGATGCAACCAACATTTCAGGAAATACTTTGATGACCAGTGCATGAATAATAATTTAGAATAGGGCACAAAAATTTTGACATGAACAATTTGAGCAACATTAAGAATTGATGCTTACTGGCTTAGGTGAAGGAATTGACAAAAACAAAGGCAAGAAAGAGGATTTTATATCCTCTCTCGTGTGGTCATTCCTTGATTCTTATGTGTTGGAGTTATATGTGCAGTGTGCTAAGTTCAATTATATGTCTTCTTTCTACATTTTCTTGATTCAATAAGCATCCCTTATTTGCATTCATTCAATCTAAATAACATCTTCTAGTGAATTTCCAAACTCTCAACTTGGATTGGATTTCAACTTTTTTATGCCTTCATTTCCATTAGGTGCATGAAAATCAGTCCATTCAACTGCTTGTTCCTGGATAACTTTCTTATTATCCTACTTAAGATATATATATTTCTTATATCAATGAAAATATAAAATAAAAGAAATTTTCAGACAAAAACTGAAACTGTTCAATTTGTATATCACATAAAAGTTCTTTCTATGTTTAAAAGTAGAGGTGAAGCAAAATGCAACCAATATTTTGATATGAACAAAATGAGCAAAATTAGGTATTGATACTAACTGGCCTAACAGTGTCTCGCAGCTGCACGAGTTCAACAACTCGATTAGTGGAAAGGCGCAAAGGCAACCTTGATAGAGTTTCATCTCGGGATATCTGTGCAAGTTGTTCCTCCTCTTTCTTGTTGTCCCAGATAAACAATGCCACAAGAACAATGATACCTGTAGAATGCTGATTCATAAGCTTAGTCATTTTAAGAAGCAAGTTGTAACATATTTGCTCAACACTAATGACTATTCTAAACAAAATATCCTGGGTTAACTCACCAAAGACAATACACACATACACACACACATCTCAATCAAATATCAATCTCTTTGTATGAAGGTAAAGGTTTAATGTTTACCTCCGATATTAATGGCAGCATTTCCAGCAGTTTCCCATAAATCAGGGGCATCATCACCACCTTTAATTGCACGAAATATCCTGGGAATTGTAAAGAACAATGATATTCCGGCGGCTGCAGAGAATGCCACATAAAAGAATCTCCTAACCCCCCGGAATGGTGCTTGGACTTCACTAATGAGTTTGAGATCTCTTCGAAAACCATAGCCTATATCTTCCCCACCCAGCCTAGCCTGTAAATATAAAAAATAATTATGTGATATAATGTCTAAGAATTTGAATCCATAGATGGAAGAATTATGGCGAGGGTTCAATCATAGGTAAAATCCATTCAAGAAATTCTATCACTTCCTAATTTTAGCCGGTTAGGAAAAACTGAGTATGCATACAAATACCACACCTTAGTCCTAAAAATTTATGTTAACCTTCAACCTACTGCAACCCTCCTTATTTCTGAGCTTGGGACTGGCTATGAACAAATTATACAACACTAAGCACAGACACACGTACGGTTAAAGGTGGCTAGAAATGCTCTCTTTGTGTGCAAGAGAAAAGGGGGGGGGGGGGGGGGGGCAGTAGAAATAAAGTAGCAAAAGTTCATTAAAAAAAAACCTCTTCTTGCAATTCCTTGAATTCAGGCAAAGCTCTGAAGGAGGCCAAGTCAGGATCATTCAGAATTGTACCAAATTTGAGGTTATACTCTCTCAATGCAGTTCGTAGACAATCAGCAGCTTTTTTTCCTTCCCCTCTTCCAAAAAAAAAAAGAAAAAAAGATCCATCAGCTTTGCTAAGCAATGTGCAATATACTTAAAATTGAGTTTTAAAACGTTAACCTTATAGAAAGATACAAACCAAAACCTTTTAGTAGCTTTTTATCTTGGTAATTTCTTTTTAAGAAGAATACATGGAATTGAGAAAACTGAATATGATCAATGTGATTGACTAATAACCGTATGCAAGTACCTGTGACTAAATCAAGGCCTTCCTTTGAAAGAAGATTCTTACTTTGGAGTCTGATAGACAAGCTACACTACTTCTGTGAAAGTAACTCCAAGGAAGCATTAAACCTAATGTCTTTAGCTATAGTTCATATTATTTCATTTAAATTATGCTGATCATCTGTTTCACCTTTTTTTATTTTTTTTATTTTATAAAATTGGTAAGTTACACATTCAGCAGTGGGTTTTGAACCAATGGTCTCTCCCTTCCTCCATTCTTGTGTGAGGAGGATGTGCCATTTGAACTAGAGATCACTAGTGACCATTCATTTAACCCCTTAGAAGCAACTTCAACATAGTTGAATAATGTTGAGACTAAAAGTAAACAAAAATGAAATTTCACCGGTAGGCATGACAGCAAGCTTTGTTATAAAGTGCAGCTTGGGCCTCCAATGGGTTAGGATCCAAATTAAGTGCTGTGTCAAACTGGACAAGAGCATCTTTTACCTGAAATCCATTGCCATGGGTGCAAAATTAAATTCATTTACAGAATTACATAAAGAGTTAACTGACTAACTCTCCACTACAAAGAGATAGTCATAACAACAAATATACCTACTTAATGTACAAAAGCAAAGAATACATCATGCAAAGGCATGTTGTTACTAGTCCTGTAGGGGAAAAAAAATTGGACAATACAGCCCCTTGATACATGTAGCTTGAACATCTATTAAGTTATACTGATTGTTTAGGCAAGTAATTAACCATGATATGAGCACAAGTATCTAAAAAAGCATTCAAAAGGTTTACTTAGCAAAGCATTTAAACTTTTTTGATAAGTACAAAGCATTTAAACTTTTAATCTCTATGTCAGATAAAATCCATAGGTGGAAGAATCACTCCCAAAAATTGAGCAGCGGTAACAGGAGAATGATGATATAGAAGTGGCAGGACAACAAAAGATCAATTTATAAAATGGATACAATTAGATGCTTATCGTTGTTTAGGTTGGAAAATAGAGGTGCTATGATTCTCCATATATTCCAGTTGAAAATATAGCGAGCCAATTCTATAAGAAATGGAAAAAAATCTCCAATAATTTTATATATGAAAAACAGTGAAAGGATCATTGTAGCAACCCTAAGCAGTAGAAATATTTTGTGCATTGCATTAAATTGTTCAATATATCATAAGAGAATACAGGAACTCAGGAAGTATTTAATTATTTATAAACTAATAACACCAAATCCATGTAAGGATTAATAGAAACACAAAAATTCAAAGTCAATCACATAGCACCAAAATTTGGATTCTTTCACAAACATAATTCTCAAAAAACATATCAAAAACAAAATTTTAAGCTCCCAACAAAGGGCAAAACTAAGTCACTCCTCTCGTCTCTCCAACTCAAAGTCTCAAACTTTTCAAGTGTGAGAAACACAATTCAAGATAAATAATTGAAATACTACAGACCCCATAGGAAAATTTGTCATCAAAATCAGAACCCAGATTGCAGAACATGAGTTTGACAGACTATGATTAACAAAAAATAATTTGTACATAAATCAGAAAAATCCAACATACCCATTTCGTAAAAACAATAAAGAAGAAAACGGTTGACATACCCGTCCTTTGGAGAAGAGCTGGAGACCCGAGTTGACATAGAACTCAGCAGTCTCTACATTGGCTTCTGGGGACTCTGAAGTAGAAGTAGAAGAGCATGAAATGGAATAAAAATGGGTTCTTGTTTGAGAATTCAAAAGGTTTGGTTTGTGTGGAAGCCATGGTTTTTGTCTTGGTCTTGTTTTTGAGAAACTTAGCAATTGACTGTGAAGAGCAAGAGTAGCCACAGCCATTGAGAGAGAGTGAGTGAGAGAGAGAGAGAGAGAGACGCATGGTCACAGATTACCGTTGACAATCTATCCAAACAGCTTTGGCAGTGGGGCCCTTATCTCCTGCAGATAAAATCTGGGCCGTGAGTGTATGCGTAGCTGTATGAAGTGACGGTTCAGATCTCGGTCTTATAAACGGCATGTCGTTTCAACAGTTATCAAGCACACTGTTGAAGTTGTTTCATATACCAATCTTCCTCTTCCTCTTCCTACTAGGGTGTTTCTTTCAATCCACCAACCCAACGAACTTGGTCCAAGTGTCCAACCCAACTCGACCCAATCTCACATCTCAGGTTGATTTTTTTTCATGGGATTAATAGGTGTTATAGGGTCAATTTTTCTTTTAAATTTTATGCCTGTGATGACACTAAGTTCCTCACTTAGTCTCAGCCAATACACCATTCACACACACTGCAGTAACACTCTAAACAGAATTATTAAGAGAATTCACACACACACAGCACAACACACACAGTATTTACAGGGCACCAACCCCAACCTTTATTACTCAATATTCAAGTACAAAGAAAGCGTGGAGAATACACACGCAATTCTCTAAGGCAAAATACACTTCCTTCTATTGACAACTCCAATAGCCTAGGCTATATGCACAGAAATTACTGTCACGGCAATTACTGCAAAGTAACTGCCACTTGTCCAGGACTTGCAACCACATGTAGTCTAACTTAGGACATCTGCAACTGATGCTGTCTTGGCATGCTCTCTACGTTTCCAGTCCCTACACAGCAGGTCTGAACATCTAGCAAGTTAGGCACTGCTTAATAACTGCTGGTAACTACTACTGCACACTTTGCACATGCCAGCCCATCACTCAGCACATCACGAGGCCTCTGCCCATGCTCCAACAGCCCACACATGATTATCCCATCACGTTTTAAAAGCTTAGCCATTGCTTAAGCCCTTCTCATCAGCATCACAGCCCACACAGCATGTCCATATGTAGCTCAACAAGCAACTGCTATCAGCCCACTCACACAGGTCCATGCATTCTGCTAGCACCAACCAGCCTAATGCCTTGCATAGCCTAATATCATCACAGCAGCCCAGCACTGCCTTGCACACAAGCCACCAAGCCCACACACAAAGCAACCTAGCCAAGCCACCATGCTATACACCATCACCTAAGGTCAGCACCACCTGTTGCTGCCCATCATCATCGAATCATCTTTGCCCACCATGGCTCACCACTGCCATGGCCTTGAGGCATCATGTAGAGCAACGTACCTATACATGCTGCCCCTCATTATACTCGTCAATCTGAATGCAGTAGGGAGACCGGGCTTGGCTCCCTTAAAGAGCACTTAGGAGCTTCACTAGATAGGTATGAGGATCTATTAGTGTCTTG
Organism: Castanea sativa; assembly: GCF_040712315.1. Classification (NCBI taxonomy): domain Eukaryota; kingdom Viridiplantae; phylum Streptophyta; class Magnoliopsida; order Fagales; family Fagaceae; genus Castanea; species Castanea sativa. The sequence continues at coordinate 26,965,236 of NC_134022.1, forward strand.
AGAAAACATTAAGCCAAGTGACTGGCCTGATGTCGTCCAAGCACTCCAATTCCTCATGCCATCATCTGTAACTTGCAAAGCTCCTAACTATAGGTTAGGTTGGGTTTTATTTTTTAATTTAGGCCGTGTCTAGGTTATAATTATTATTCTTTTTCATCAGATAAAACACCAATTCATTTTTGGTGTAAGTGGGATTTGAACTCAGTTCATTTTACGATGACAAGGGATTTTACTAGTTTGGATTAACGAGAACCCACAAAAAATATATGTATTTTAAGTTTGTAAGTATGATTTATTTTGACTTTTGAGAGTTAGCTTAAATTTGTTAGTTTGATTATTTTGGTATTTTGAAACTTTGTTTTTATGAAATTGTAATATTACACCCAATTGTTTAATTTGTAATTATTTATTAAACAATAGGCTTAAATATTTGAATGAAAATCCAAAATTTTAATTTAGGCACGACAATTCAATCCAATTTTATTCTTACATGTTGGGTTGGTTTTTAAATTACCATTTACTTGGGTTGAATTAAAAATTTCTCAACCATATAGGTTAGTTTGGGTTGAAAATAGTCAAAATGCTCCAAACCTAACCCATACACATCCTTACTTCTTCTATTCTTCTCTCTCTCTCTCTCTCTTGAACCAAAACGATAGATTCTCCTCTCTCTCTTAATATCCATTGTTTTAAATATATTTAGAGATAGAAAAAAAATAATATGTAGGTGTCACCCAATTTAGTTAGTAAAGTATTTTTCATTTTAGAACATTTACTCAAGGTGGAATATAAATTTGTTGCCTAAAGAGTTGAATCTTAATATTGATAAATTAGTCAAGACAAATTCAAATACACACATATGCACATGCACACGAATATCTATTTATTTATTTATTTTGAAAAATTTTAATATTATGATTCTATACTTAGTTATAACTTATAAACATGGATGAACCCAAGTGTGACCCACAAATTTTGAACAAAAATTATAATCATAATGTCCCAAAAAAAGAAAAAGAAAGTTCTCTCAAATCAATATATTATGCTAGTTAAAAATGTCCTCACTTGAAACATCATGATCATGGTTATACTTGGTGAACCATTGTTGGGGGAGTTTTTGTGTTGGAACATATTTAGGAGTTTAGCCCGGAACTCAATGTTGGCCCAAGTAAAGGAATCAAGGGCTTCCAATGTGTTTCTTGCTTCAAAATAAAGAACCAGCCTAAGGCCCAAATTGGAGATATAGTTACTCTTGACAAGGCCCTTAACCTAATTTTTAAATTGGCCAAAAATAACCGCTTGCAATAATTAGTCAGGGCAAAAGAATTTCAACTGAAAATCAACATATATGACTTATTTAGCAGCTAATCAGTACAATAAAAATATAGTGGTAAACAACTCAAAATTTTTTTTTGATAGCTATTGCATCTCATCTTCTAAGAGCACCCACAGCAGTGGAGCTAAAAATTTAACTTTTTAGCTCCACAAAAAGTTATTTTATCTATTTTACCTACTCACTTTACAAAACATGCTGCAGCAGTAGATCTATTTTAGCATTTAATACAATAAAATAATATAAATATAACAATAAAATAATATATCTACTACAATAAAATAATATATACAATACAATAAAATAATATATCCACTACAATAAACAACAATCACAACCACCCACAACCGCTACCGCTGCCACTACCGCTGCCACCACCGCAATCCTTGTCGCCACCATTACTGCCGCCGCCGCCACCGCCACCACAACCACAATAATCTTTATTTTTTCTTCCTCTATTCATTCTCAACAATTATATTTTTCAACAAAAAGTGTTACATTCACAATATTTTTTGCAATACTTTCACAAGAATCATAATAAAATCTTATGTAGAAAGTTGTTACTAGTTCTAATTTGAACCCACCACTGAAATCATATTTTTACTCACTAATATTAGCTAATTACTTAAAATTTATTGTGAAAATATTACGAAAATATTGTGGTAGTATTTTTAAATAGTATTTTCTTATTCTTTGTCTTTCTTTCATCCATCCGTTTTCTTTTATTCATATGTTTTTTTTTTCTCTTGCATTTTGTCCACCACACACCTATACCCATTCCAACCTCTCCTTTTTTCTTTTTCTTTACTTTCCCCTTCCTCCGGAACCTCCCTCACTCTTCCTTTCTGCAGATCTCTCACTTTCTACTCTCTTCTTCTTCTTCTTCTTCTTCTTTTTTTCTTTTTCCTACTTGATTCCATAAATTCTCTAGCTCTCACACACTCACCTCTCTCTCATCCTCAAACTCTCACCGATTCATCCATCATCCTCACCAATCATCCTCCTCATCCATCATCCTCACCCGATTCATCATCCTCCTCACCCAACTTCGAAGCTCAGTTCCGTTCATCCATCATCCTTTGCCAAACTATTGATTTTGCATTTGGGTTTGTGTGTGTTTGCATATGGGTCTCAATTTTCTTTCTTTACTGATGTGTGTGTGTTTGCATATGATTATGTAAATCAAAATTATAATTAATTGTTCAACTGTTTTGTGATACTTTGGTTTGAGTGTTGTGAAATGTCTGTTTGAGAGAGTGGGTCGGTGATGTTGAGAGAGTTTGAGAGCTTGGGACGGCGTGGGTCTGAGGCTGAGAGAGTTGATCGGCTGGTGGATCGGTGACGTCGAGCTTTGGTGGCGGCGACGTTGACGACGAGTCAGTCCGCGGCGGTAAACAGAGTGAGGAGATCGGAGTTGAGAGAGTGAGCTTGAGCTTCAGATGATGAGATGAGAGTGAATGAGAGAGAAGGCACGGTGATAAAAGAATGAAAAAAAAGGGAGCAAGTGGTATTATTTTAATCAGGAGCTGAATAAAAAATTAATTTTTTTTTTAGCTTTGAGCTACAGTGCTCATGTATCTATACATGAGCACTGTAGCAATTAAGCTAAAAATTTTAGCTATGCCTCCATTGCTGCAAGGGTATTTTTTGTGTTTTGGTGGAGCTAAAATAGCTATATAGCTATTTAGCTCCACTGCTGCAAGTGCTCTAATAGTAAATCCATATAAGGACCAGGGTGTGGGACTAGGGCAAAAGTTAAGGTTCAAGTCTCCAGAAGAGAGCCTTACACACATATATTCTAAGATTCGGATAAAGTAGAATTTCTATCTTATATATAAAAAAATTAAATTAAACAGAAAAGAAATAATACAAAGGAGTTGTTACATAATAATTATGAGGTAAAAGAGGGAAAACTCAGTGTAGTTGAAAGGAGAGAAAAAGTGTGCAATTAATTATGTGCATTTGTATGTCAATTAAGCAAGTGTTCTTCTCATCAATACATGCTTAAGAAGTGGTAGTGTTAGTAAGGAATACTATGATTCTAAGTGGGTGAGTTGGGTCTTATGAGGTTTAGAAAGTGAAAATTCTCAAGGAATAGAGATGAAGAGAAAAGTGTCTAGCGATGTATTTCAGTTGTTATATATACTCTTAGTTGTCTAGTTTTATCTCCTGTTGTTTTTGGTTTGCCTTAAATTGATGCTCTCTCTTTTATAGAATGTTTGGGATGTGCAAGGACGGGGTTTGGCAGAGATGGAAAGGGTATCAGAAAACTGTAATTCTCATTAATTAGCAATCAAAGTACAAAGCTTGTATGTGTGTGTATATATATATATATATATATATAGAAGAGAAAGAAAACTAACAAAAACAAACAAACTAACTTCCACATGTGCTGTACAGTGTCAATAACTAACCTATACACGTGCTAACTACTTAATAGAAAAACTAATACACTAACTACAGGTCGTTTTGCTGCTTTTTAAACTACATCCTCTGTCATTTAGCTTCAACTCTATTTTACAGTTGACCTTGCAACCTTGATCTTCTTCTATCAAGCTCATCTGCTCTTGCTTATGTTTATTGCCTTCATTCTGATACTCTCCCTCAAGGGAAATTGCTGAATGTATATTGATCATTCCCATTTTGCAAATGAGACTTGAAAATTGATTGAAATTCAATGCTTTGGTCAACAAATCCGTAAGTTGACAATGAGTTCTAACATGATTCAATTTAATAACCTTCTCCAACACTTTGTCTCTAACTACATGACATTCTATCTCAATATGTTTGGTTCTTTCATGGGACACTGGATTTGAACCAATGTGCAAGGCTGCCTTACTATCACAGAACAATAGGGCTTCCCTTTTGTGTTCAACACCAATGTCTTTGAGAAAGTACAATATCCATACTATTTCACAAGTAGCCATTGCCATTGCCCTATACTCTGCTTCTGCTGAGGATCTAGAGACTGTGGACTATTTCATTGACTTCCACGAGACTAAGGAATCCCAAATGAAGATTCTATAACCTGTGATAGACCTCCTAGCGTCTGGACAAGCAGCCCAGTCAGAATCTGTGAAGCCCTTAACATGTAATTCAGTCCTTGCTAAAAACATTATTCCTTTCCCTGGTTCATTCTTCAAATACTGTAAAACCCTATGCATTACATCTAAATGTGGCTTCCTTAGTTTGGCCATGTACTGACTCAACCTATGAACAACAAAAGTGATGTCTGGCCTAGTGATGTCTAGCCTAATGATGGTCAAGTATAACAGCCTCCCAATAAGCATTCTGTATGCACTTAGATCTTTAAGCTCTTCTCCTTCATACTTACTTAATTTGACATTTTGTTTCATTGGTGTTTTAGATGGTTTACATCCTAACATACTAGCATCATTCAAAACTTCAAGAGTATATTTTCTTTGACAAAGTGATATGCCCTTATCTGATCTTGCAATCTCCAAACCAAGAAAATACCTCAAGTCACCTAAGTCTTTCAACTTAAACTTATGATCCAACAACACCTTAAACTAATCCACCTCTCTTTTGTCATTACACGCTATCAAAACATCATCTAGATAGATCAATAAAATCATAAAACAATGACCCTTTTGCCTAGTAAACAGGGAATAGTTTGCCTTGGATTGTTTAAAACCCAATTGTACCAAGGTGTGAGAAAATTTGGCAAACCATTGCCTAGAAGCCTGCTTTAGGCCATAAAGTGACTTATTCAACCTACAAACCATCTCCGCCTGGCTCTGAAACCATGATGGAAGAGATATATAAACCTCTTTAGACAACTCCCCATGAAGGAAAGCATTATTGACATCAAGCTGACCAAGGTACCAACCCTTCATTGCAGCCACAGCCAAAAGGCATTTAATAGAAACAATTTTGGCAACAGGTGAGAAATTTTCATTATAATCAACCCCTTCCTTTTGTGTGAAACCTTTAGCAACCAATCGAGCCTTATACCTCTCTATGGAACCATCAGACTTGTACTTGATCCTATAGACCCATTTACAACCAATGGGCTTCTTATTGGCAAGTAAGGGTGTTAAAGTCCAAGTGTGATTGGCCTCTAGAGCTGTAATCTCAGCAGCCATTGCTTCTTGCCACTTAGGATCAGAAACAACTTGGTAGTAATAAGTAGGTTCAACAACAGAAGGGATGGAGCAACAAAAATTCTTATATGAAAGAGAGAGAGAGTGATAAGAAAGATGAGAAGATGAAGGATTGGAAGTACCTGAATGGAGAGCAAAAGAACAATGATAAGCTTGGAGGTAGGAAGGTTGTTTATGAACCCTAGTAGACCTTCTAAGAGGGATAGGATCAGTCATTGGGTCAGGGGGTTCAGCAGGAACATCTTGTAGAAATTCATCATCAAGATCAGTGTGCACTTGGATGATAGGATCAATAATAGGATCAGATGACAGTGGAACAGAAGATAAAGTGGAAGAAGGAGGTATTGGATCAACAAGATCGGAAGAAACAGAAGGAAAACAAGGCAAAGGGATGGACTGAGCAGGTAAAGAATCAGTTTGATAAGGAAAAATAGATTCATGAAAAACAACATCTCTAGAGATGAAAACAAAATGAGAATGAAGATCAAACAACTTGTAACCCTTCACATTAAAGGGATAACCAAGGAAAACACATCTTCTTGCTCTGGGAGAAAACTTAGTCCTAGTTTGAGCAACAGTAGAAACATAACATTCACAACCAAACACCCTCAAATGGTCATAACAAGGAGGCTGTTTGAAAAGTAACTCATAAGGTGTTTTATTCTGCGATAAGAGGGAAGATAATCTGTTAATAAAATAGGCAGTAGTAAGGATGCAATCACCCCAAAACTGAATGGGAATGTTAGACTGAAATTGTAAAGCTCTTGCTATGGACAAAAGATGTTGATGTTTTCTCTCCACAACATAATTTTGTTGTGGAGTGTAAACACAACTATGTTGATGCACAATGCTATTAGAACTAAAAAAATCTGGCATGTTGAATTTCACAGCATTATCAGTTCTAACAGATTTGATGCTGCATCCAAACTGAGTAAGAGTCATAGAGTAGAAAATAGAGATGAGGGGTCTAACTTCAGATTTGAATTTCATGAAGTACACCCAAGTAGCTCTGGTTGAATCATCAACCACAGTTAGAAAATACTTAAAACCATCCAAAGTGGGAGTAGCATAAGGTCCCCAAACATCCAAGTGTATCAAATCAAAAGCACAAGAACTGAGTTTATTATTGAAAGGAAAAGGCAAACGTTTATGTTTAGCCAATGGATAGACCTTACAAAAATCATTACAAGAATTTTGTAAAAAAGGAAAAGAATGGCCTAAGACTTGAAGCTTAGCATCTGAAGGATGGCCTAATCTTGCATGCCAAAGTGAAGAAATTGAAGTTGTTGACATTGTAAACAAGAAAGGATGGAAAACATCACCCAACTTATGACTAGCTAAGAAATCTGAAAAGGAAGTAGCAGAAGGTTGTTGGGAAGTGCCACATTGTACCAGGTACAATCCTTCAACTGCATGTCCCACTCCAATCGTTCTCCCAAAGGTAAGGTCCTGGATGAAGCAGAAATCAGACAAAAGGACAAGGCAATATGGTTCAGATTTGGTAAAAGAATTGACAGAGAAAAGATTGAAGGTAAAGGAAAGTACACAAAGGACATTATAAAGGATAAGAGAAGATGATAAAGTCACAGTCCCAACATTAGTTACTATTGCTGTTTCTCCATTAGACAATTGAACAATGGGCTAAGTATTGGTAGTAACAGTGGTCAAAAGATGCACAGAACACACTATGTGATCAGTGGCACTAGTGTCAATGACCCAAGTATTGGAGTCATATGCTCTTCTATTAACCACTTGTGCAGAAAAAACTAAGTGAGTAAAATCCATACCTGCCATTGATGAACCATTAGGAGACACCACATTAGCCATGGTAGTAGTAAGTGTATCTATCCCTTGAATAGATGAAGCTAATGGAGAACAACGAGCGCCAATAAGAGCAAGTAACTGCTGATACTGCTCTGGAGTAAAGCTAGGTGTCACAGATCCTGGAGAAGCTAGAAAAGAGGAATCTTGGGGCTGTGAAAGAGTCAGTTGATGTGCCATTGCAGTTTTACCTTTGAACTTGTAATCAGGAGGGAACCCATGCAACTTATAGCACTTATCTATGGTGTGACCAGATTTACCACAATGAGTACACAGTGGTTTATCCTTGCCTTTATTTCCATTATTCCCAACATAATTGACTCAAAAATTGGTCTATGATTTAGAAATCAAGGCAGTTGATTCAACCTTTGGATTGAAAGAATGACTAACAAACCTTTGGGTTTCTTCTTGAATCAGCAAAGAATACACCTTATTGACAAATGGAAAAGGATCCATAAGTAGAATTTGTGTCCTAACTTGTGAAAAAGATTCATTTATCCCCATCAAAAACTTCATAACAGATTCCCTAGATTGCAATTCAGTAATATTCATATTGCATGTACATTTCCCACAAGTACAAGAAGGAAAAGGGCTATTGTTTTGCAATTGATCCTAAAGAACTTTCAATTGAGTGAAAAGTCAGTAATGGAAGTCTCACCTTGATGAAGGTCTACAATCTCTTTCTGAAGATTGTAAATCTTAGGACCATTCTTTTGAGCAAAACTATCCCTCAAATCATTCTGGATTCCCAAGGCAGTTTTTTCATAGATGATAATAGCTTGAAGCTTAGGAGAAACTAAATTTGTCAACCATGTTCCCACCATATTATCACACCTGATTTAAGCTTGAATAGCTGAAGGTGTGGATACCAATGGAGATGACAAGGTGAGTGTGCCATCAATGAATCCTAGCTTGTTTTTGGTGAGCAGAACTTTCCTTACTACTCGTGCCCAAGTTGAGTTATTCTCACTCCCTGTCAAAGGTTGAGTCACAAGCATAGTGCTTGGACTCTCTCCATGGTGCAAAAACAGAAGATCATCCATTGGAGAATCTTGAGCAGAAGGAGGAGCATTCTTTGACGTGGGAGCAGAGGAAGAAGCCGTGGAAGCCATTGATGATAAGAAAAACTTCAACAAGTTGAAGAGAAAAGAAAATCTGAAAGAAAATCAAAGAGAAAATTGAAGAAGAAAGCCAAACCCTAGATTGGAATTTGGGAAAATATCTAGAAGTTTAGAGAGAGCTCAGATACCATATCAGAAAACTGTAATTCTCATTAATTAGCAATCAAAGCACAAAGCTTGTATATATATGTATAGAAGAGAAAGAAAACTAATAAAAACAAACTAACTAAATTCCACACGTGTTGTACAGTGTCAATAACTAATCTATACACGTGCTAACTATTTAACAGAAAAACTAATACACTAACTACAGGTTGTTTTGCTGCTCTTTAAACTATAGCCTTCGTCGTTTAGCTTTAACTATGTTCTACAGTTGACTTTGTGTTGAGGACAAATTTTTCACACCACATGACTTTATTTTATTGGCAACCTGCACCATATTAATATTATCATGGATTTTGGGAAAATCTCTTTTAAAGCCCAAAAGAGCCCATATTTAAACAAAAAGGCGTCAAAGCTCATGGTCCAAAACCTATGGCGATATTATCTTATCAAATCCCATGGTTCAAGCTCGTGGCATAATATCTCATTTTTAGCTCATGATCCAAGCTCATGAGTCTCATCGGGGGAATTTTGGGAGTCGTGGTTTGGAGGGCCAAGAAATATGTTCAGTAAAGCTCCAGTGGTTCAAAGTTGATAAAGGAAAGCATGTTGCTTGACATGTCTTCCCCAATTTCCTGAACATTGACGGGTCAATGTGCAATAGGTAACACTTGGTAAGCCTCTCATATCACATAACACTTAAAATGATAAAATTTCCCATGCTCTTTACATAAAAATTAATGTTCATCATAGAATATAAGTTTAAAAATGTAATTATATTATTTCATATAAATTATATTATTATTTTCATTAAAATCAATTCCAAGCACATGGCTAAATATATATTAATATCTCATATCGGGCATTAAATGCTCTCCTTACTCTCCAAGATTTGGTTAAAATACAAAGAGACCATAATTACATCTCTAAAACTTCATCAAATATCAACCAACTAGTCTATTACTTACCAAAATTATATATGGATTAAACATATAATTTTTCAAAAGAAGAAACTTAGCCAAAAATACCAACAATGGCTCCAGAAGAAGTTGCAACAGCTCTAGCAGGAGCTGCAACAACTCTAGCAAAAACAATAATAGTTCCAGTAGAAGTCGCAACAGCTCTAGCAGAAACAACAACAACTCTAGTTGCAAGTGCAGTAGCTTAGGCAACTGAAACATGTCCAAAAGGAACATCACCAACCCATTTATGCCCAATTCCAGCAGCTTGCTGCCATACCTAAAGAGCAAGGGCCCTATAAAAGAAATCATACAATTTTAAGTTAAAATCCTTAGCCTCCAGCTGCAATACCAAAAATAGAAGGATCCCATAAAGGTTATATTACCATTTTCACCCAAACCATGAATTTAATACTAAATATTTTCCTCCAGCAGAAGATGTCATTCAAATGACATCATTGAGCAGCTACTGCTATAGAGCTGATAGCTGTGACTGATAGCTGTAATTAGGGATGGCAATTTAGATCTGCCCCGTGGATACCCGGCCCGGCCCGATAAAGAATAGGGTCGGGTATGGGTTTTAAAAAAAAACCGAAGCGGGTTCGGGTTGGGTCCGGGTTTTATAAAAAAAATCCGAAACCCGACCTGAAACTCGCCCCGGATAAAAACCCAGTTGTGTTAAATTACTAAACCCCCCCCTTATATATATATCATTGAGCATTTGAGATTTGTAACCCTAACTCCCTAAATGGCTTGAATGAGCTTGAATCTAGGAAAAAAATTTAATGGGCTTCAAAATTTTTTTTTTGTTGGTCTAGATTTGGGCCCAATAAGATAAATGGGGCCCGTGGGGCCCAGCGCGGCGGGTATGGGCCCCGGAAAAAAACCCGATTAATAATCGGGCCGGGTCCGGGTTTTGGATCTTGGCCTGCGGGTCGGGCCCAGGTATGCAAAAACCCGGCCCAAACTCGACCTGTTGCCATTCCTAGCTGTAATAGTAGCTCCAGCAGCATTAAAGTCTCGAACTTTCTTCTTTTGGCTAAAAAACAAAAGCTCACTAATAAAACCACTTACTTTGTCAAAGATTTTTCCTTGCTAAATTTCCCTTCAACTAGTTCTAATCTAGTTATATACTTGGCTCTATGTAAAGAGGACCAAGCCACACATTAACACACACTATCCATCCCTCTCTCATCTTTAATATTCTGAAATTTCATCATTTTTCTGAACAAAAACACATCTCCATCTCCTTCTTTATTTCTCATACAAAATCTCCCTTCTTAGAAAGTAACGTAACCCATGACATAACAAAAAACCACTCCAGTAGCAACTATAATCTCATGTATATACTATATTTAACCTTCATATTATCTATCTCATACTTCTATATATTTTACCAATACATTTCTCACAAACTATCCATACGTACTTCTCACATATATATATATTTCTAATCTATCATACAAACACCATATCTCACAAAACACACACACACACACACACACACACACACACACACACACACACACACACACACACATATATATATATATATATATATATATATATATATATTTCTTACTATCTCCATACATCTTAAAAAAATACCAAACACTCTTTCAAGAGCATATTACAAAAACCTTTCTCATGAAAGACATATGAACATCAATACTAAGGCCCTTCTCCTAAAAGGCACAAAGACTTCATATTAAAGTCATTCTCAATGAAGACATACATTTCTAATACTTAAAATGATTCTTATGAAAGACACAAACTTATAAAATTAAAGCCCTTCTTATGGAAGACAATATCACTCGTACTTGACTAAAAACTAAAAGAGCATTACATGGGGAAAATCATTTAAGTGTATGATAAAGGGGATAAACTTAACCAATCTAAGCATACAGCTAGACATATTCTCTCTCCATCCAGTTGCACCCATTTTTCTTTTTCAATTATGAAGTCACCATGAAAGGGCTCATAATATCATACCGCACCGCTGGACTTATTTTCCCATGCTGCTAAAATATTATAAGTCCATTGATATTATATGGTTGGAGGTACGAACTATGAAGATAAGTCATTATATTTTTATTTACAAAATTATACTATTGAGTATATTTTAATTTATTATCATTGTACTGTTGTATTCATATTATTCTGTCGCTGGAATGTTATCAACTCACTAATGTTATATGGTTGGAGCCACCAATCATATAAAGAATAAAATAATGCTGTACAGCTGGAGTAAAAAACACACAAGATAAGTCAATATTTCTCTATTTCCAAGATTACATTATTAAGTACATATTAATTCATTATTATTATACTGCTGGATGCAAGTTACTTTAATATCATCTCATTATTTAATGAAACATGGTCAAACTAATACTTCATTAATGAACATATATATTAACAAATTGATCTAGCATAGTTGGACATATTATTCGGACATAAATCACCAATGGACATATATTATTTGGACATATACCACCAATGGTCATATATTACTTGGAAATAAACCACTGCTGGATGTGTATTATTTGGACATAAACCATTGCTGGACATACATTATTTGGACATAAACCACTATTGGACATACATTATTTGGACATAGACCATTATTGGACATACATTATTTGGACATAGACCATTACTGGACATACCTTAATATATTGAACATGTACTATACCACAGCTGGATATGAACTATTGGACTCATCCCATTACTGGACGTATGACACTTAATTAATTGTATTCTAATGAATATCACTTAACACAAATAATAATAATGTTCAACTCACCATTTAATCAAAACTATTATGTTAAGCATATTATTTATATATTTTAACCATCATCATGATTCTAAGACTTTGGGCTTTATCTATTTTGTAGGCTTAAAATGCACTGGAAGCCATTGGTCTATGCGGCCCAATGTCTAGTTCTGGATTGGACTCTCCAAAACAAATCTGGGTCTAGCAAAGTCACACTTCCAGTAGAAGACACGTGGCTACACGCAAAAAACCGCCTTCGGCATTCTGGCGACTCTGCTAGGGAGTCATAAAGTATAGCCTTATCATGCCTCCAAAAGTCTAGAATCACATATCATGAAGGAGATCTTAACTCTGACATATCACACGCTTAATATCTCGATCTAGCAGCTCACAGAGCTGAGTCATGACATTATTATGTTAAAGATGTTTTGTGAAATGCCAAGCCACCTTTCTCTCAACTATTTAAGCTACCCCAAGGCTTGCAAGTTGCAACCTGCTTATTCTAAACTTATAGACCCATGAGGTGAAGAAAAAAAAAGGAAGCTCTTATCCCTAAAAAAAGAAAAGTCTATCCAGTGGTAGCAGAAAAAAAGAAAAGAAAAAGGGTTCAAAGTTCCCTAATAAAGGGTCTCATCAATGAAAGCCTCTCTTTTTACTGGAACAAATTATTATTATCCATCATCCCAGCCACAGGGGGCTCCAGCGGTAGAAACCCCTCTTACCACTGGACATATTCATTTTTCCAGCCACAGAGGGCATCGATAGGAGAAAGCCAGAAACCCCTCTTTCTGTTGGAATAATTTATTATTACCCGTTATCCCAAACACTGGGGACTCTAGCAGTAGAAACCTCTCTTATTGCTGGACATATTTATCTCTTCAGCAGCAGATGACCTCATCAGCAGTAAGCCATTATGTTGCCAGACAAACACATTGTTATCCATCACTTTAGTATAAAAAGGGGGACCTCATCAAAGCAAACCATTCATATCGCTGGACAATCAATTTTCTTCTCCAGCGGTTCAATCAGATAAGTTTCCAACAAAAACACTTAATCCCCTTGCAAATTATTCCTATCCAATAGCATAATATATACACATACCTATTTGATTCTATTTATCAACTCACCAAAATACTTGAATAACCCCCATAAATATTTCTCATCCCATCACCAAATTAGTCCACAAATATTTATTTTCTCATTAATAAGTTGGGTCTATATAAACCATTACCCTAAAGCCCAAACACAACATATCTTGCCATATATTTTCTTCAATGCTTGGCAAAGCCCAAAATTGGCCCTATGAGCCCAATGCACAAATCTCATCCCTTCAAAGCCCAAGACAACATATACTTGGCAATACTTAAAAAGCCCATGAGTTAAGTCCATGGCAAAACTATTTTATCAATGAGATCCAACCTCATAATCAAAGCCCATGGTTCAAACTCATGACAAATCATTTATCAAAAGCCCAAGCCAGCTACTTGGCAACATCAAAGCCCATTACTAAATGGCACCATCAAAGCCCAATTATCATTGGCAACATCAAAAGCCTAGTTCTCGCTGATAACATCAAAAAGCTCAATTTTTATTGGTAACATAAAAAGCCCAATTCTCATTGGCAACATCAAAAGCTCAGTTCTCGCTGGCAATATCAAAAGCCTAATTTTTATTGGCAACATCAAAATTATTTTATCAAAAGCCCAAGGCATCTACTTGGCGTTATTTTATCAAAAACCTAAGCTAATTACTTAGCACTATTTTATCAGAAGCCTAAGGTTATTAATACTTGACAAATATTATAGTATACAAAGAGCCCAAGTACTATTTTTGGCAAACCATCATTTCAAAAAAAATCCAAAATCACTTTACAAAAAATGTTATATCTTACTCAAAGCCCAAAGTTAATAATCTTAGGCAAAATATTTTTTTTTCAACAAATGCATTATACTTAAAGCCCAAAGCTAATAACCTTCGGCAAATTAAATTTCCTAACAAGTATATAAGCTAATGAATCATGGAAAATATTTATACCATGTTATCTATCTTATGTAGTAACACCATTCATCTTTCCAAAACCCATGTCAAACATTTATCAAGCCCATGGAAAAATGTGAATGTGTGTCATTAATATTTAAGCCTATAGAAATTATATTAAAAACCTATGGCAATTTTATTTATTTTACAAACCCATGGAAAATATTTATAAAAATCCATGGAAAATTAAATTATCAAAGTAATTACTTATTTAATGATTATAATTGTAAGGACAAAAGGTCCAGGGCATGTTCTTGGGCCTTGGGCCTGATCTGAGGGTAATTACTTGTCCGAGGAGGGTTTAGTGGTAATAATGATATCAAACTTAAAAGCCTACGAGCAAACTGTTGCGAGAGAGGTTGGTGGAAATAGTCTGAGAAGGGGTATCTCCTCGGCTAAGTGAAGTGAAGGTTAGATGGTAAGCCATGGTGATTAGAATGATATTCTAGAAGGTCTTGTGGATGAAGATATGTTTCATAAGGGCACAGGGAGGAAGAATGGATGGGAAATATCTTAGAGAAAGCTGCTACCACTGCATTGAATGCTTTGTACCTAAATCTTTGACCGCATTAATGAGGAAGTGAAATCTGAACAGTGGTGATCAGCCTTACAGCTATTGTCTGAAGATTTCAGGAAGGGGCTGATGGGACAAGTATCTTGATCGACGATCAGATCCATACGTGGGAGGTGGGGAAAATGAGGAGGATGATATAAAAGGAAAAGAAAGGCATTCAGAAAGGGGGATCGGAGAAGAAAGAGAGAAAACATTGTACACACCACCATCCATAATTGTAATCTATCTTTGGAAGAGGGAAGGATAATAAAAATTATCCTTGGCTTGTGTCCGAGGAGAAATTCTGTTACATAAACAGTTCATTGTATGTGATGTGGTAATCTAGCCTATCATTTTTGTTATCCAACATCACTAGAACCTAGATTTCAAGCCAACTCTCTACAAATTTCATTGTTTTGGGCTTTTTGGGCCTATCCCCTTCCTATTGTTGGGTTTGGGTGCAAATTGTGACCTTACAATTGGCGCCGTCTGTGGGAAATCTTGTGTTTTAGGAAGTGTAGCATTATGGTAGGCTCAAGTCTACACCATGCAGAGTCTATGGGGTCTCAACGTTAAGATCACTTCTTGCATCTTGAGTAGAAAAAAGATCGGGAAGGCAATGTGCATACAGCGCCCACCAGTAGGAGTCATTCACGAGGTGGAAGTAGAATTCCTCATAAGGAAAATGCTAAGGCCATGCAACAGGAGATTGATCACCTGAAGAAGAAATTGCGTCGCGAGAGGTGAAGGCGAGCTCCTTCTTCTTCTGAGGACACCCAAGGTAGTCGTTACAGGCCTAGGTCAAGAACTCCTCCTAGTGAGTCTTTTTCCTACGAAGAGGATAATCTTCATGGTCGTGGTCGAGAGGGTAGGAGGCCTTCCTTCAGAGGTTTGGAAAATGATGCTATGAGTAAGGCGTTGCACCAAATTTCCAAGTCACCTTTCACACGCAGGGTGGAGAAAGGGAAGCTCCCTCGGCACTTCACCTAACCAACATTCATCATTTATAACGGTCGAACGGACCCCGTAGAGCATGCGATTCACTTCAATCAGAGGATGGCGGTGCATTCTAAGAATGAGACTTTAATGTGCAAAGTCTTCCCCTCTAGCCTAGGACTTGCGGCGATGAGGTGGTTTAATGGCTTGAGGGCAGGTTTTATCAATTCTTTCATGGAGCTTACTTGGGCATTTGGGTCTCGCTTCATTACATGCAGTAGAGTTCCTCGGCCCCTGGATTCGTTATTGTCCATGGCCATGAGAGAAGGAGAGACCCTGAAAACATACTCTGACAGGTACTGAGAGATGTTCAATGAGATTGATGGTGATTTTGACGATGTAGCAATAAGGACTTTCAAGGTTAGCCTTCCTACTGAGCACGACTTGAGGAAGTCTCTGACCAAAAAGCCTGTAAGGTGTGTATGTCGGCTCATGGATTGCATTGATGAGTACAAACGGGTTGGGGAAGATCAACAACAAGGTAAGGGAAAGGCGAAGGTTATCCCTCAAGAGAGGAGGGATTTCAGGTTGGACAGATACAACAACAACAACAACAGGCCCCAAAGAGATTTTGCCGGATAATCTGGTACTACCATTCCTTAGGTGGTTAATACTGTGTTTTGGGAACCTGTGCATCAGGTGTTGGAGAATATCTAGAATGAACCATATTTCAAATGGTTGAACAAGATGGCTGGGGACCTCATGAGATGTAATCAGAACCTCCATTGCCACTATCATCGAGAAAGGGGTCATACCACTAAGGATTGTATGACTCTATAGAATCATTTGGATCAGTTGGTTAAGGAGGGAAGGTTAAAGCAGTTTTTGTATCAGCCCAATGGGCAGGGAGATCATTCATGTTTGATAAATCAGGGTAACAATGCTTTAAGGCCTTTTTTGGGTATGATCAATGTTATCTTTGCTGCTCCGGATAGGACTGGTTCTCGTCCTTCCAGGGTGATGTTTGTGGCATGAACCCTTGCCGAGGAGTTTAGCTCTGAACCGAAGAGGATTAAGGGGAATTTCCCACCCATTTTAGGTTTCTAGGAAGAAGATAAGATTGGAACTATCCAACCCTATGATGATGCTTTGGTGGTTACGCTGAGGATATGGGGCTACGATGTGAAGAGGGTGATGGTTGACCAGGGTAGTGGTACGGATATTATGTACCCTGACTTGTTCAAGGGGCTAAACTTAAAGCTTTAGGATCTTAAGGCTTATGATTCGCCACTAATAAGTTTTGAGGGGAAAGCTGTGATACCAAAGGGGCAAATTAGGTTGCTTGTGCAATCAGGCCCATAAGTGGTAGACGTGGATTTCATTATGGTAGATGCCTATTCTCCCTACACAGCCATTGTGGCAAGACCTTGGTTGCATGCTCTGGGTGCCGTGTCCTCAACTCTACATGTCAAAGTCATGTTTCCATTTAGGGATCAGATCGAAGAACTAATTGGGAATCAATTTGTGGCTAGACAGTGCATGGCGGTTGCAATTCTGCATTAGCCTAGGTTAGAGTCTTTGGCCTCAGCTGAGGGGGGCTCATAGCAATCAATGTCTCTGGCCACGCCCATGGTAGCAGCGGTGGAAGAACCTGCGTGTGAAGAATTAGAGAAGGTTCTTATAGATGATGACCCTGAAAAATTCTTTCAGGTGGGAATTCAGTTGCCACCTCAGGAGAAGGCAGAGCTGGTTATGTTTTTGAAGAAGAATGTGGATGTATTTGCATGGGATGCTTATGAGGCCCCTAGGGTTGATCTGAGTTTCATTTGTCATTATTTGAATGTCAATCCAACTGTAGTGCTAAGGAAGCAACCACCTCGGCGCTCATCTAAAGAGCATTTCGAGGTCGTCAAGGAAGAGGTACTCAAGCTCAAAAAGGCCGATGCTATCAAAGAGGTGTTTTATCCTAAATAGTTGATTCACACAGTGGTGGTTAAGAAGAAGAATGGGAAGTGGAGAGTATGCGTAGATTTCACAGATTTGAACAAGGCTTGTCTTAAAGATTCTTTCCCGATGCCTCGTATAGATCAGTTGGTGTATGCCACTGTTGAGCATCTTCAGATGAGTTTTTTGGATGCTTTTCAAGGTTACTACCAAATACCTTTGGCTTTGGATGATCAGGAGAAGACTGCCTTTATCACTATAAGGTAATGCCTTTTAGTTTGAAGAATGCAGGGGCTACCTATCAAAGGATGATGACTAGGATGTTTGAGCCACATCTGGGAAAGTCTATTAAAGTGTATATGGATGACATGGTGGTAAAAAGTAAAATGGTTTCCATGCATGTGGAAGACCTAAATGACACTTTTCAGATGCTAAGGAGGTACAAGTTGCGTCTAAATGCTTCTAAGTGTTCTTTTGGTGTGGGATCTGGTAAATTTCTGGGTTATATGGTAACTCATCGAGGAATTGAAGTTAACCCATCGCAAGACAAGGCAATTAATAGCTTACAGCCACCTCAGAATCCTAAAGAAGTTTAGAGGTTGACAGGGATGACTGCTGCCCTCAGCCGATTTATTTCTCGGTCCGTAGATAGGTGCAGGCCTTTCTACCAGTTGCTGAATAAGTGGAAGGGATTTGAATGGACCGAAGAATGTGCTTTAGCTTTTCAACAGCTTAGGGAGTATCTTTTGCGACCACCCATTATGTCACGGCCAGAAGTGGATGAAGTTCTGTTTATGTATATCGCTGTGGCTTATCATGCCGTTAGTTTGGTTCTGGTACGGATTGATAATGATGTACAGAGGCCAGTCTATTATGTGAGAAAATCTTTACATGAGGCCGAGGTGCATTATTTACTATTGGAAAAAGCGATCCTAACAGTGGTGCATGCTACGTGTAAGCTTCCTCATTACTTCCAATCTCATATAGTTGTTGTTTTGACTCAACTTCCTCTTAAGTCTATACTTCGGAGTACTAACTACACGGGAAGGATTGCTAAATGGGGTACCATCTTGGGGGCTTTTGATATCAAGTATATGCCTCGCACCTCCATAAAGGGCCAAGTCCTTGCTGATTTGGTGGTAGAATTTGTTGAGCCTTCATTAGAAGAGAACGCTAAGAGGTTGGACATGGATGAAAAATTAGTTGGCATAATTTCGTGCAAGGAACTTTTGACATGGAAAGTGTATGTTGACGGGGCCGTGAATCAAAGAGGATCTGGGGTAGGGCTAGTCTTGGTGTATCCTGAGGGAATTACTTTCGAGAAATCCTTGAGACTGGGGTTCTCGGCTACCAACAATGAGGCAGAATATGAAGCTTTACTGGTAGGAATGGATATGGTTCAGAAAATGGGTGGAAAAACAGTGCAAATATTCTCTAATTCACAATTAGTGGTGGGCTAGGTGGAAGGAAAGTTAGAGGCTAGAGATCCGAGAATGCAAGAATATCTAACCCGGGTCAGGTGTTTACAATCAAAATTTGAATCTTTTATCTTGTTACATATCTCTAGGAGTATGAATACCCTTGCTGACTCCCTAGCCACCCTTGCAACGTCCTCGGCACAAAGCCTACCCCGGTTCATCCTTATTAAAGATTTGTGTAAACCCGCTGGAACGAATAGTGACACCATTCAGATTCATCAAATTAGAGTGGGACCTAGTTGGATGGATCCTATAGTGTCCTTCCTTAAAAATGATATCTTGTCTGAGGAGAAGTCTGAAGCAGATAAGGTACGCAGAAAAACACCTCGGTTCTGGCTGTCCGAAGACCAGAAGTTGTACAAATGCTCTTTTTTAGGACCATATTTGCTGTGTATACACCCTGAAGCAATGAAATTACTTTTGAAAGAGTTATATGAAGGAATTTGTGGAAGTTACACAGGAGGAAGATCTTTATCTCATAGAGCTCTTACACAGGGGTATTGGTGGCCTAATATGTAGAGGAAGGCACAAGATTATGCAAAGAAGTGTGACTAATGTCAAAGATTTTCTCCCAACATCCATCAACCAGGGGGTGTCCTTAATCCTCTGTCTAGTCCTTGGCCTTTTGCTTAATGGGGCTTGGACATTGTAGGGCCTTTCCCAAAAGCAGTAAGGAATATGAGGTGGTTACTCGTTGGAACAGATTACTTCACTAAATGGGTTGAAGCTGAGCCATTGTCAAACATTAGGGATGTGGATGTGAAGAAGTTTATCTAAAAAAATATTATCACCAGGTTTGGAATCCCTCATACTCTTATTTCAGATAATGGTCTGCAATTTGATAGTAAAGCCTTCAGAAGATATTGTTGTGATCTAGGCATCACGAATAGATTTTCCATTCCAGCTTATCCACAAGGGAATGGGCAAGTCGAGGCAGTCAATAAAGTTATAGTCAATGGGCTCAAGAAAAGGCTAGATGATGCTAAGGGAAGGTGTGTGGAAGAATTGCCGCATGTTTTGTGGACGTATCGAACTACGCCTAGAAGATCTACTGGAGAAACACCCTTCTCTATGAGTTATGGGGCCGAGGTCGTAATCCCTCTTGAAACTGGGTTTCCGACACTGAGGACGAGCTCTTTCATCCCAAGCAGTAATGACAATTTACTGAAAATAAGCCTTGACCTAGTTGAGGAACGGCGGGAGAATGCCATGGTTCAGCTAGCTTATTATCAACATAAACTCAAGCAGGGATATGATTCCCATGTGAAGCTATGACCACTTGCACCTGGAGATTTGGTATTGAGAATGGTTTTGGGTACTGCCAAGAACCCAGCATGGGGAAAACTGGGGCCTAATTGGGAAGGACCTTATCATATCACTTCGGTTGCTGGCATAGAGGCATATTATCTTGAAGATCTGGATGGACATGTTGTACCACGTCTTTGGAATGTAAATAACCTGCGAAGGTATTATTATTAATGAAAGGCATTTTCGCCATCTTATTTCTGTTGATATTGTATTATGTTGATTTGCTATTTTTTCTAAAGTATCAAATTGAAACTTGGTCATGCCTGGCTCCTCAGACCATATAACTTGAATAAATTAATATTTCTATCAAGTGTTAAACAGAACTTTAGTTACGTCTGGTCCTCGGACCATCTACTTTGGAAAAATTAATACTTCAGTTCATTTTTCTAAGTATCAAACTGAAACTTGGTCATGCCTGGCTCCTCGGACCACATACCTTGAATAAATTGATATTTCTATCAAGTATTAAGCAGAACCTTAGTTACGTCTGGTCCTCGAACCATCTACTTTGGGAAAATTAACACTTCAGTTCATTTTTCTAAGTATAAAGCTGAAACTCGGTCATGCCTGACTCCTCGGACCACATACCTTGAATAAATTGATATTTCTATTAAGTGTTAAACGGAACCTTAGTTACGTCTGGTTCTTGGACCATCTACTTTGGGAAAATTAACACTTCAGTTCATTTTTCTAAGTATCAAGCTGAAACTTGGTCATGCCTAGCTCCTCGGACCACATACCTTGAATAAATTGATATTTCTATCAAGTGTTAAACAGAACCTTAGTTATGTCTGGTCCTTGGACCATCTATTTTGGAAAAATTAACACTTCAGTTCATTTTTCTAAGAATCAAACAGAACCTTGTTTATGCTTGGATCTTCGGATCACATACTTTGGCGAAATTGATAGCTTTCTTTGTTTGCTTAAGTATTACATAAAGCCTAGTCTTAGGCCACATTTCTCTCACTTTGGGTTTATACGCATTCTTTGGTATTTATTTGTTTGCTATTGCTTGTTAAAGAATATAATCCCAACACACAAGTTATCAAATGAGGATATGGGTTTTAAGTGTTCATTCATCCATTCTTGACATGAGATTATTTTCTTGTTAGATTACAGATATTACCAAAGTCAGTGTTAAGACCTACCCTATTCAATTGAACACCAAATCATTCATATTGTGTATGTAGTTTGCATTAAGATGGGTATATAAGTTGCATTAAGATAAAGAGTTAGACATCCCCGTTAAAAGAAATTTGTATGGAATGAAAGATAAAAATCTTGAACTTGTCATTATGAATTTGCGTAATTACATTGTGAAAACAAAATGTAGACAAAATAGCAAAAATAAGCCTATGGTAAGCTGGAGCTGTCACAAATGAGGGCATGGAGGAGAAGAAGTCCTGGTCTACGCCTTGGACTTGGCTGCAGTCTCCTTTGTTTGATCTTTAGACCCCTTTTGTTTGACCTCAGTCTCTTTGGGTGGGGAGCCACTTCTTTGATTGTAAGGGGAGCATTTGAAGATTTGGTCTTGGACAGGGTCATAATTTTTTTCCTTTGTCTTTCACCCCTAGTTGAGTATCATCTTGGCTAGCTTTCTCGCTTAGACCCTTATCTTGGTCAGAACCTGTAGATGCTTTAGTAGGTGGAAGAGAGCCCTAGACGGTGGATGGTTGTGTAGGGGGCACAATCTCGGAGGCAGTTGGAAGAGGAGGGATGGCTTCAATTGCACGAATATTTGGGGGATACCATACATTTTTGGCCTTTCTTCATTCAGAAGTAGCAGGGACACCTGCCACATTAACGGCTTCTGC
This sequence comes from Castanea sativa, assembly GCF_040712315.1. Classification (NCBI taxonomy): domain Eukaryota; kingdom Viridiplantae; phylum Streptophyta; class Magnoliopsida; order Fagales; family Fagaceae; genus Castanea; species Castanea sativa. The sequence continues at coordinate 26,987,539 of NC_134022.1, forward strand.
CCATACTTGCTGGCAGTAGTCCCTACATACTTCAACAAGTTCTTCAGCCAACCGAATCTCTGTTTCTTCGACCCCTTTGTTGAAGGCAACCAGTGATGCGGCCTCCAAGGTCTCTTTGATGGTGTGAGCCGCTTCCTTTGCCTGAGCTAACTCACCTTTCAAGCCCAGAATTTCTTGTTGGGCAGTGGCTAGCTGTTGTCCTTTGTTGTGAAGCTGCTTGCATTGCTCTACTGCCTGAGTCTCGGCCATCTTAAGTCCAGCCTTAGCGCTCCTCCTTTCTTTTCCCTCTTCTACTAGCTTGTCTGCAAGTTCTTTTTTCTCCTACTCGGCCAAGCCAAGGGCTTTTTTAGTCTCGATCCTGAGCTTAGCTTTGGCTTTAGCCTCATTCCGAGCATTATCTACCCATTCCTCGGCAATGAATACCTCCTGGATAGTCTGCATAAAGGCAATGAACCAGTGCATTATAACAAAGTATATGATAGCAAAACAATGTAAAAGAAAATGTTGGCAATAATAATCAATTGTACCAAAGCTAAGTCCCTCTTTAGGGACAAGAAGAGCTCTTGCTGCCTCATTTTCTTTATGGCGGCCATATCCTTGGGTAGAAGGATGGGCTGCTCTAAGGCCTCCGCTAGATAATGAGCATGCCCTTTTTGGAATTCCCTTATAGTTGAATGGCGGGGAATGGGAACTCCATCCAATTCCAACCGAGGTGCCCAATTGGACTGAGTTTGGCGTATCTCGACCATATCATGGCTCTCCTTACTCTCTACAGAAGAGGCTTGAGTTTGACCCTTGGCCACCTTTTGTCGTTTCTGATTTTTTTGCTATGCCAACTCCCCTTCCTCGCCCTTATCTGTTCTTTTCTTTTTGAGGTCAGGTATGGAAGAAGAGTGCCTGGAGGGGGAGGAGGAGGTGGGAGATTGGTAGGATGTTGAGATCCTGAAGCGCCCTTTGTAGTGGTCTACTTGCCTCTTTCAGCAAGTAGATTCCTCAAACTTTTCCCTTTTTGAAGAGATATATCTTCTTCCTCTTCTTCGGCACTGCTATCTACACGCGCAACTACGAAGCCTCTGATACCAGAGCTCTCAGCAGATTCATTTTCTTCGTCCGAGAGGTTAACAATGTGGCCCTCTGAAGGTTTCTCTACTTCCTCAAGTCGGAATTGGTCTATTTCTTCCTCAAGGGACAGGTGTGAGGATGTGGATTCTTCTTGGATAGCTACTGCTTCAGGTTGTACAGGCAGAGGGACTACTGTTATTGGGCGTAGGTAGAGGATGGCAGAAGGGTCGTCCGGCAGATCACGTGAAGCGAGGAATCCCGTTTTTGAGACGTCTCTTCTTTTACGTCTCTTGTCACCCACGACGATTGCGTTGCTGATGTCTTGGAAGGTAGTCGATAGAGGTTCGTATCCTAGGATGATGGGCTGCCCTCACTTGCCCGTCTTCACTCACGAATTGGATAGGCTCAAACGAGGTGATACGTGTTGTTTATCTGCAAAGACATCTGAGAAGCCAAGCATGGTTAGAACAACAATAGACGTTAAACAAAAAAACAGTAAAGTGCAATGTAAATCTAAATGATAAAATTAAAAGAACGAAACCCCATACCAGGGGACCTAAATTCTATGGAATCACACCTGGTGTTCCCTCTTTGACTGGACAATGAGGACCATCGTACCACTTCCCGGAGGCGATTAAGTAGTCATCCTTCATGCCTTTGTTAGATTTGGGAAGACATGATATGAGTCTAACAATGTTAGACCTAGACTTGAGGTAATACCCTGCGTCTTTAAGTGAGTAACACTCATACATATGGACAACGTTGTGCCATGTGAGTCTCAAACCCATTTGCTCGTTGAGAGCATCGACATAACCTAAGATTCTAAACATGTTAGGTGTACATTGATCTGGGCATAAGCTATGATTATACAAGTAGTCACGGGTTACATTCTTCATGGGAAGTGTCATTTCGCCCTCTAAAAATGCGATTATGGGAATGACAACTTCTCCTTCATTCCTATCGTCGGCTATGGCATCTGGGCCACAGTACCTCAAACCCACTTCTTGGAGAATGTGGTATTTGGCCCGGAAACCCTCCATACTGGCGTCAGTATCTACTAAACATTTGAATCTACCCATTTGGTTGAAATAAAAGTGAAGATTTAGAAAGGAATAATGGAGCAATTAATGGCCGAGGACTATAGCTGAGGAGAAAAAGAATTTAGAAGTGTGAAAACTTATGAGAGAAGGAGTAGACGACTCTTCAGGAACTTCTTGGGAGTTAAGAAGATGAGGAATTCTTTAGAGCTGGTCGATTTTTGGAGTAAATGAAAAAAAATTACAACTTCCCAAGCTTTTTATATGAGAGGCGAAATTGAATGATAGTTATCCCGCTCAAAATTCAAGGAAAAATCCAGACCGTTAAATGTATATCTCACTGTTGGATGTGGGAGACAGTGCGTTGCTTGGAGCAATTAATAGGGGCGTTGTGGACTTCCAGGCATCAGAAATAGTTTTAAAGGAGGGAAATGATGTTTTTACGTGTAGCAGTTTAAGAAGCGTGCGAAAGCTGGGGCATGGGGTCAAAACCTTAATTTTCTCCTCGGATGGAGAAGAAAAATAAAGTTTTAAGGGGCTATCGTGAGGACAAAAGGTCCAAGGCATGTTCTTGGGCATTAGGCCTGATTCGAGGGTATTTACTTGTCTGAGGAGGGTTTAGTGGCAATAATGATATCAAACTTAAAAGCCCACGAGCAAACTGTTGCGAGAAAGGCTGGTGGAAATAGCCCGAGGAGGGGTATCTCCTCCGCTAAGTGAAGTGAAGGTTAGATGGTAAGCCATGGTGATTAGAATAATATTCTAGAAGGCTTTGTGGATGAAGATATGTTTCACAAGGGCACAGGATGGAAGAATGGATGAGAAATATCTTAGAGAAAACTGGTACCACTGCATTGAATGCTCTATACCTAAATCTTTGGCCGCATTAATGAGAAAGTGACATCTGAACGGTGGTGATCAGCCTTACAGCTATTGTCTGAAGACTTCAGGAAGGGGTTGATGGGACAAATATCTTGATCGACGATTAGATCCATACGTGGAAGGTGGGGAAAATGAGGAGGATGATATAAAAGGAAAAGAAAGGCATTCGGAAAGGGGGATTGGAGAAGAAAGAGAGAAAACACTGTACACACCACCATCCATAATTGTAATCTATCTTTGGAAGAGGGAAGGATAATAAAAATCATCCTCAGCTTGTGTCTGAGGAGAAATTCTATTATATAAACAGTTCATTGTATGTGACGTGGTAATCTAGACTATCATTTTTGTTATCCAACATCACTAGAACCTAGATTTGAAGCCCACTCTCTACAAATTTAATTGTTTTGGGCTTTTTGGGCCTATCCCCTTCCTACTGTTGGGTTTGGGTGCAAATTGTGACCTTACAATAATAATAAAAAACCCATGGTAATTATCTTAAGCCCCATGGCAATTATTATTTACCTTGCTATTTCACAAAAACACATAAAAGTCTCAAATAAAATTATATTATTTCATTATGATAATTATTTATCTTATATAACTAACATTTAAAGCCCAAGACTAATAATACTTGGCAATATCTTATCAAAATCCCAAGGTTAATAACACTTGGCAAGTACTATATTATAATTATTTGAAACCCAGTAAAGAACAATTTTTTTTTACAAATTATATTACTAAGCTCTTAAACTCATAGCTATAATTAATACCATATTATAAACCCATCGAAACTATTTTATAAAACCCATGGTAACTCTTTATGTTACGTAAAACTATTCATTTTTTCAAAATCCATGACAAACATACATCAAACCCATGGAAAATTATGAATTTGTGTTACTAATATTTAAGCCCATGGAAATTATATTTAAAACCTATGAGAATTATATTTAATTATTTATTTTATGTAACACTATTCATCTTTCCAAAACCCATGGCAAACATATATCAAGCCCATGGAGAATTATGAATATGTGTTACTAATATCTAAGACCATAATTAAAAAAAAAAAAATAGCAATTATATTCAAAACTTACAGCACTTACTTACTTCATATTTTATTATAAATCCATGGAACTTACTTCAACAAAACCCATGGTAATCATTTATTTTATGTTACATTATTCATCTCACTAACATTTAAATCCCAAATACTACTTGGCACCATCTTGTCATAAGCCCAGTACTACTTGGCAATATTTTAAAAGCACAATATCATTTGGCAAACATTATCGTAAAAGCTTAAAAGTCCAAGACTAATAATACTTGGCAAATAAATTATTTCAGATATCTTACTAAAAGCCCAAAGCTAATAATATTTGGCAACATAAATTTCCTGACAAATATATGTACTTATCTATACCACAAGATTTATAAAAAAACATAGTAACTATTTATCTTATGTAACACTATTCATTTTTCCAAAACCCATGGCTAACATACATCAAGCCCATGGAAAATATGAACTTGTGTTACTAATATTCAAAACTCATAAAAGTCATATTTGAAACCTACAACAATTACATTCATGGCAAACATTTATCAAAAGCCCATGGAAAACTATATTACTAAAGTAATTATTTATTCTACAATTATACTAAATAATAAAAGCCCATGATTCAAGTCCATGGCGAAACTATTTTATCAATGGAATTCAATCCCATAATCAAAGCCCATGGTTCAAGCCCGTGTCAAATTATTTATCAAAGCCCAAGCCCAATAATGCTTGGCAACATCTTATAAAAAGCCCAATACAACTTGGAAATATTTTTAAAAAGCCCATGGAAAAGTTTATCAATGGAATTCAATCCTATAATTAAAGCCCATGGTTCAAGCTCATGTCAAATTATTTAACAAAGCTCATGCAGCTAAGAAGAAATAGCCAGCAGTTCAGCAGTGATACTTGTAGCAAATCTAGCTCATACTATTTTACTGCTGGAACTCATACCAGCCATACCTTCCTAGAAGTTTTCAACAAAAAAGATGGAGATCCAATGCTCTCAACTATCATCATCTACTCAACAACCATTAATACATTTAGCAAGTCACAAAGCTACCAAGGAATGAGAAATCATTTATTCAAATCAAGATAAGATTACTCCAATGGTAAATGAACACATATCCAGCAGCCTGCCTGGACAAACAAAACAAGCTCCTTATGGCTGGAAGATCTTAACTATCTCTCTGCTACCAAAAATTGATCATCTCAACTGCTGGATATGCCATGTTCTCTTCCCACCTTCCAAATCTATGCTCATCCATCGCCTCCTACACTCGGGGGCTCGATTTATCGATCCAGAGGATTCCAATTCTGGGGGCTACAATTTGGTATTAATAATTAAAAAAAGTATCAAATATGTCAATGGAGACACTTCCACTACATGATTCTATTAGTCCAGCAGCGGCCAATCTCTTTCAAGAGCATTTTATTTGGCATACATCACAAAATTACAAGCAACAAATGAAGCCCTATTTATTAACAAAAGATCTAATTGGAGTTCTATGATATCCAGTTATGGCAGCCACATGCTCCGTCAAGTCGTCGTAGTCCCAATTTGAAGTCATGATAATCATATCCATCGCAACCCTAGAATCCTTACAAATCTCATACATCACCAAAGTTGCGGTGATATTACACTGGGGGGCTTGGTCTTTCACTATTACAACAACTAATTCAAGAAAGCTACACATGGATCTAGATAAAGATCAATCAATCAACCCAAAAAAAAATGAAGCCTTTTAAGTTCAACAAAGCCACTACTCCATCTATGGAAGTTCCAGCTACTTCAGTCTATTACCGTTGTACCCTATAAGACAACCAATGCAGCACACATGTCTAGCATCACTTATTTTATTACTCCAGCAGTACTCTCAGCATGTTCCTATCAAATTTAGCACATCATTTCCAGCGGCCAACAACCTTAGATTCGCTCATTTACAAAGTCTTCAAGTAATGTCTTCACTCGTGCATGCCATTGCAAAACAAGCCCTTACAAAGCAAGCCCATGCACTTGGGGGGCTGAATGTTGAGGACTTTTTTTTTACACCACTTGGCTTTATTTCATTGGCAACTCGCACCACATCAACATTATCATGGATTTTGGAAAAATCTCTTTTAAAGCCAAAAAGAGCCCATATTTACACAAAAAGGCGTCAATACCCATGGTCCAAAACCCATGGCGATATTATCTTATCAAAGCCCATGGTTCAAGCTCGTGGCATAACATCTCATTTTCAGCTCATGATCCAAGCTCATGAGTCTCATCGGGGGAATTTTGGGAGTCGTGGTTTGGAGGGCCAAGAAGTATGTTTAGTAAAGCTCCAGTGGTTCAAAGTTGATAAAGGAAAGCATGTTGCTTGACATGTCTTCCCCAATTCCTTGAACTTTGATGAGTCAGTGTGCAATAGGTAACACTTGGTAAGCCTCTCATATCACATGACACTTAAAATGATAAAATTCCCCATGCTCTTTACATAAAAATTAATGTTCATCATAGAATATAAGTTTAAAAATGTAATTATATTATTTCATATAAATTATATTATTATTTTCATTTAAATCAATTCCAAGCACATGGCTAAATATATATTAATATCTCATATCCAACATTAAATGCTCTCCTTACTCTCCAAGATTTGGTTAAAATACAAAGAGACCATATTTACATCTCTAAAACTTCATCAAATATCAACCAACTAGTTTATTACTTACCAAAATTATATATGGACTAAACATATAATTTTTCAAAAGAGGAAACTTAGCCAAAAATACCAACAATGGCTCTAGCAGAAGCTGCAACAACTCCAGCAGAAACAGTAACAGCTCCAGTAGAAGCTGCAACAGCTCCAACAGAAACAACAACAGCTCCAGTAGCAAGTGCAGTAGCTTAGGCAATTGACTTATGTCCAAAAGTAACATCATCAACCCATTAATGCCCAATCCCAACAGCTTGCTGCCATACCCAAAGAAGCAAGGGTCCTATTAAAGAAATTATACCATTTTAAGTTAGGATCCTTAGCCTCCATGATTGCAATACCAAAAATAGAAGGATCCTATAATGTTATATAACCGTTTTCAGCCAAACCATGAATTTAATGCTAAATATTTTCCTCTAGCAGAAGATGTCATTTAGATGACATTATCCAGCAGCTATTGCTGTAGAGCTGATAGTTGTGACTGACAGCTGTAACAGCAGCTCCAGTAGCATTAAAGTCTCAAACTTTCTTCTTTTGGCTAAAATACAAAAATTCATTAATGAAACCATTTATTTTGTAAAAGACTTTTCCTTATTTACTAAATTTCCCTTCAATTAGTTCTAATCTAGTTACATACTTGGTTCTATATAAAGAGGACCAAGCCACACATTATCCATCACTCTCTCATCTTTAATATTCTGAAACTTCATCATTTTGCTGAACAAAAACACATCTCTATCTCCTTCTTTATTTCTCATACAAAATCTCCCTTTTAGAAAGTAATGTAACCCATGACATAACACAAAAACCACTCCAATAGCAACTATATTCTCATGTATTTACTATATTTAACCTTCATATTATCTATCTCATACTTTCATATATTTTACAAATACATTTCTCACAAACTATCCATACATACTTCTCACATATATATTTCTTATCTATCTTACAGACACCATATCTCACAAAACATATATATTTCTTATTATCTCCATACATCTTAAAAGATACCAAACACTCTTTCAAGAACATATTACAAAAGCCCTTCTCATGAAAGACATATGAACATCAATGTTAAGGACATATTTTATATAATTGGCTAATCCTTTGACAAAACGCACTTTACTTGTAATTGGGTAGATCTAGGATGTGTTTAATACTTCAAAGAACATGTTGTTCAAGTCTAGTATTAAAGCCATGAAGATTGGACCAAGAAATAAGTGAAGAAAAGGTGCTCACTAAAGCTGGACAGATAGCTGGACACCTGCGGACAGATAGCTCGACAGCAACTCGATAGCTACTTAACAGATAGCTATCTATTGAGATTTAATGAATGAAGCTCGACAGCTTCTCGATCGATCGAGGTATCTATCGAGGTTACGGGAATTCAGATTTCTAGATCTGATTTTCGGCCCATGTTTATGTATTTGTGTAGGGTTTTTTTTCTCACAACTCTAGACATATATAAGGCTTATTTTAGAGGCTGTCATATAAGAGAATACAAGGAGAACATATGCAAAAGGTGACCGAAGCCTTATTCTTATTCTCTTTGGAAGAAGCTACTGCGTCTTTGCGCCTTAGGGTTTTGTAACCAAGTGCTTCTTGATCTTCATTGTTGATGAAGTGAAGAACTTTGCAGCCAACATTCTTCTTTCTTAAGTTGGTGAGTGAGTCACGTACTGGGATTTGTGCAAAGGAGTTAGTCACGTACTAGGATCCGTGCATCAAAGAGTGGCGTTCATATATTGAAGAGCTTAGAGGTTCTAAAGCGGTAGAAGGTTTCTGCTGTGAGTTCATTTACGGGGATTGTAGAGTCTAGGGACAAAGGTTTTGTACTAGATCTGAAACTTCTCTTTACTATAGTGAATTCATTTTCGAGAAGGTTTTCTCCCAGGTTTTTTACTGTGAAATTAGTTCGTTTCATTGGTTTTTCTGGGTCATCATGTCTTATTTATTTTCCGCTGCACTTAGTTTTGACATGGTATTGATGTTTGTTTGTTTTAACAAGTTTTATGCATAATAAATCTAATTAACAACTTGAGTTTAAAACTTGTTAATTCTATCAATCGGGGTCTAAATTTTCCAACAAGTGGTATTAGAGTAGGTACACTCTAATTGAATAAATTTCCTGAGTGTGATCCTTGACCCCCGTTGTCATGGATTGTGGACAATCTCTTTTGATTCCTTCTTTATTTGATGGAGCTAATTATGCGTACTGGAAAGTTCGTATGAATGTTTTTTTGCAGACTCTAGGTGAACAAGTATGGCAAGCTATTGAAGTTGGCTGGATTAAGCCAAAGGAATCGTCGGTGGATTGGGATGATGCAACAATCATAGTAGCAAATTCAACAGTAGGGCCTTGAATGCTTTATTTTGTGGGGTGATCAATGAGAAATTCAAGAAAATATCATCCACGGAAGTTGCCAAGGAAGCATGGACCATTCTTGAGACCACCTATGAAGGTACCATGGTTGTAAAGACTGTGAAGCTTCAATGACTCACTAGTAGTTTTGAAGAAATAAGGATGGAGGAGGATGAGACATTTGATGAGTTTTATGCTAAACTCAAGGATATTATGAATTCTGCGTTCAACCTTGGAGAGTCTATAGCAAAATCTAAAATTGTTAGGAAAATCCTTAGGTCCTTACCTGAAAGATTCCATGCCAAGATCACTGCCATTGAAGAAGCAAAGGACATTGATCAAATTCCTTTGACTAAGCTTGTAGGGAACCTTCAAACCTATGAGATGAGATTAGGTTCAATGGGAAAAAGTGGAAAGAGTAAAAACTTGGCTCTTAAGGGTATAGAGGAAGAGATTGAGGACTTTGAAGATGAAGATGAAAGTGAAGATGAAGATGAAAGTGAAGATGAAGATGATGAGGATCTAACTTTCATAACTGATGAGATTATCAAGCTTCTTCAATTTAGGAAAAAGGATAAGGGCAAACCTTCTAAGAAATCTAAGAAGCCCCTCATCCAATGCCATGAGTGCAAGGGTTTTGGTCATATGAGGATAGAGTGCCCAAACTACCTTATGAGGGAAAAGGCCAAGAAGTCAGAAGATAAAGGGTTGGTTGCTACTTGGAGTGACACTGAGAATGACTCTTTTGATGAGTATATGGATGAATGTAGTCACGTTATGGCCTTTGCTGCCTCAACCGATAAGGAGATTGTGGAGAGTGCTAGTGACAGTGAGGATTCTTCTAATGAAGAAGTACCCAAGAAGTTGACCCTTCAAGAAGCCTATGATAAGCTATGCACTGAATTCATAAAATCTGAAAAGACTTCTCATCTTTGTAGAAAAGAGCTTAATGAGGTAAAAATTGAAAAAGTTGACCTGTTAGTCAAACTGGATGAGACTACAAGGTTAGTTGAGACTCTCATTGTGGAGAACACCTCATTAGAAGAGAAGGTAAAGAATCTCGAGGTTGAGTTTAGTCAAGCTAGAACTCAAATAGAGAGGATGTCTAGTGCAAAGCTTGGAGAAGTCTTGAGTGCTCAAAAGCCTAATTCTGATAAGACTGGCTTAGGATATGCTGTCTCCTCTGGCCCCTCCTCTTCCACGGCTTCTAGATCAAGGATTGTCATTGTGCCCCAATCTAAGAAAGGTAATAAAGGTATGAAATCCAAAACTGATTTGGCTAATTCTAAATCCTTTGTTAGACCTCATGTTTGTCACCATTGTGGTGTTTCTGGACACATTCATCCTAATTGCTTTAAGTTGTATTCTTAAAAGCAAGTGTCCAAACGGTCACAGGTTTCCTCTCAAAGACCTACACCTTTGTTTGAAGAGTTATTAAAAGTTGTGAGCTTTTTAACTCAATTTCAGAAGAATTTTAATTTTCCATGTCCTTTAGTAGACATACTAAGACACGTGCCTTTTCATCTTCACGACCAAAGACTTATGCTATGTGGGTGATAAAGGAGCCTAAGACTTAATTGTCTTTTCTGTTTGTCCTTTGCTTTATTTCTTTCTTTCCAAAGTAGGACTTTCTTTGTTTGATTTCTTATCTGCTTTTGAAATCATGCTTTCATGCATCTGCACCTTTCTATTATGCCTTTATGCATTTGCATCTTCCTTTCATGCTTTCATGTTGTTTGTCTGTTTTGTTTGGTTGTTTAGTTTTTATTTTGTGTTGTTTTCAAAATAAAAAAAGGGAAAAATCAGAAAAATACAGAAACAGTGTGTTTGTGTACGTCGGTTCTTGTGAACCTTAAAATGACCACTGAAACAGAGTTTTCTAAACTTTGTATCTTTTGTAGCTTTGATGAGCATCTCTATGCACAACTAAGCAAGTGAGCTTTGTGGCTCTTTGTTTGTGATGAGTAAGGTTAAGTGATCTCTTGTACTTAACACTTGTATAACTCTTTTTGACGGGAAGGACTAGAAAATCCTAAGAGAAAGGCATAAGTAACCATCTCACCACTGTTACCCGCCAATCATAATATGAGATCTGTATGCTTCGGCATAGCAAAAGTGCAATGTCAAAAAGCTTAACATAATTAGGTATTTCTTTTCTCTCCTTTGTATACCTATGCATGGTTTGCTTAATAAAAAGAAAATATGCAAAGAAATAAAAGCAAAAAGAACAAAATGCTTTAAATATGATTGCAAGCGTGTTTTCTAGGAGATGTGGGAGTTATAGGATGTACCTTAAAGATGATAGTCCCCATCAAACAATTATGATTGTGTGTGAGTTAAAGTGATTTTCTCATATCTCAAATCGTCATAACATTGAGACACTTATGTAATCTTGCAATATTTTTCACACACAACACGCAATATTCTTTACTACTCTTGATACATGTGTAGGTACAATGTGATTTGGCCATCACAAGGTTAACATGTGTTGATGTATGCTCACAAAACTGTCTTAACTTGTTTTTGAAATATAAAATTAATTAGACTTGTTTAATGTGTGTGTGTGTGTGTGTGTTTTTGGAGCTATATGCTTAACTCTTTGTTGTTTGAGAGATGTTTTTGAGAGGTTAAAATGTTGTTTGGATCTTTGGCTGAGTTGCATGTTTGATTGCATTCATATCTATGTTTTTCCCTTCTTGAAAAACTGTTTTTAAGCCATCTCGACACCTTCTCGACACCTCTTGATACCTGGCTTATCTGTCGAGATCTTCAGTTGATTTTTTTATCGCAATCTCGACACCTCTCGATAGCTAGGTGGATCGATTGAGAAAGTTCTTGTCCCCTCGATAGCTTCTCAATAGCTGTTTGATCCATCGAGGTATGCTCGATAGCTTCTTGACACCTCTCGATCCATCGAGATCCTCTGCATGCATTGTTTTTCACATGTTTTGCATGTTTCTCTTATCTTGTCATCCATAGCATATTGTTTCATTACATTCATGCATTTTTATGGATTCTTTGTACCCCCTTGATCATCTTGATCATCTTTATGTTTCTCGAGTAAAGCTTTATAGCTTGCTGTACCCTCTGTCAATCATGACAAAAAGGAGGAGAAATTGGAAAATTTGTGGTTTTTGTTTAAGATTCTACAAGTTAGGGGGAGAAATACATGCTTTTGTAAGGGGGAGATGTGTTTCATCTTGTTAGGGGGAGTGCTTACCTCCTTATTGTTGTAGGAGCTTCTTTTAGCTTCTTCTTCTTGTACCTTAGGTCTTGTGACCATGTTTACATACATTGTGCTTATCTTTGATATATATGTGATGATGTATGTTTTCTTCACCTACTTCTACATGTGTTGTTTCTTTTCTATCTTTATACACATGTTTCTTTATTGTATGCAATCTTTTTAATTTCTGTTTCATACTAAGATACCTTGATGAGTTTTGTTTAAGTGTTTCAGAAATACAGATTGTCAAAGTCTACTTGCCATAAACTCTCTTCTTGCAAAGTTTTTCAAGAGTTTGTGTTAGGGTAGATTTTATTGTATTCAACAAGTGAGTATGAGTTGAGTGATTTATGACTTCTCATATGTTCATTTGTTTGTTGTGGTTTTGTCATGGATTGCCAAAGGGGGAGATTGTTAATGACATATTTTATATAACTGGCTAATCTTTTGACAAAACGCACTTTACTTGTAATTAGGTAGATCTAGGATGTGTTTAATACTTCAAAGAATATGTTGTTCAAGTCTAGTATTAAAACCATGAAGATTGTACCAAGAAACAAGTGAAGAAAAGGTGCTCACTAAAGCTGGACAGATAGCTGGACAGCTGCGGATAGATAGCTCGACAGATAGCTATCTATTGAGATTTAATGAATGAAGCTTGACAGCTTCTTGATCGATCGAGGTATCCATCGAGGTTACGAGAATTCAGATTTCTAGATCTAATTTTCGGCCCATGTTTATGTATTTGTGTAGGGTTTCTTTTCTCACAACCCTAGACATATATAAGGCTTATTTTAGAGGCCGTTACATAGGATAATACAAGGAGAACATATGCAAAAGGTGACAGAAGCCTTATTCGCTCTAAAAGAAGCTACTGTGTCTTTGTGCCTTAAGATTTTGTAACCAAGTGCTTCTTGATCTTCATTGTTGATGAAGTGAAAAACTTTGCAGCCAACATTCTTCTTTCTTAAGTTGGTGAGTGAGTCACGTACTGGGATTTGTGCAAAAGAGTTAGTAACGTACTGGGATCCATGCATCAAAGAGTGGCGTTCATATATTGAAGAGTTCAGAGCAAGGAAGTCAATACCGTACCAGAGGCTATACCGGTTTGGTTAGTGGTATGATATATTTCGGGTACCGGTCAATACCGGTGTACCGTTTCGGGTTTACCGCTATTTTATATATATATATATATATATATATATATATATATATATATATATATATATTAGCAAAAAAAATTTATTAGTTTAAAGTTTTTTTTTGAGAAGGTATAAGTTTAAAGTTAAAAAAAAAAAAAAAAGATTATCTAGCAAAGATATAAATTATAAATTATATATATATATATATATATATATATATATATATATATATATATATATATATATATATATATATTAGCAAAGATAATCTATAAATTATCTTTGATATATATATATATATTAGCCGAAGTCTATACATTAGCCAAAGTCTATATATATTAGCATTTAGCAAAGAATCTGCTCAAAATCTGCTGGAGAGCAAAGAATACCAACAACCTCGCCTATTCGTGTAACCAAACACACTTAATAAAAAATAGATCCAATGGTGTAGAAGCTTTAAAACCCTTGAACCAATCTTAACCATCCATTATTAGGTCAACCTCCTTATAAAAGCCTACAATACACATTTTCATCTCATACTCTCATTGCCGTCTTTGTCTCATGCTCTCATTGCTGCCTCATACTCTCATTGCCGCCTCTGTCTATGGTTTTCACTCTCTCAGCGCAGCATAGCTTTTTTTTTTTTTTTTTTTTTTTTTTTTTTTCCAATCTGGGTTTTCGAATTGGTAGCTTGTTTTTCATTTTTCTCATTTGGGTTTTCGAATTGGTAGCTTGTTTTTCATTTTTCTCATCTGGGTTTTTGAATGGGTAGCCTTGTTTTTCATTTTTCTCATTTGGTTTTTGTTGTTTTCATTTACCGGCCGAAACAACCGGATTGCGTCGGTACGGCTAGTTTTCGCCGGTACGGCCGGTACGTAGCCGGTACAACCGGTAATTTTTCCAGTACAAAACAGGGGTGTAACTGTACTGGTTCATCGGCGGTACGGTATATACCGACTGTACCGGCCAGTACGGTACGGTATCACCCACATTGGTTCAGAGGTTCTAAAGCAGTAGAAGGTTTCTGCTGTGAGTTCATCTAAGAGGATTGTAGAGTCTAGGGATAAATGCTTTGTACTAGATCTGAAACTTCTCTTTACTATAGTGAATTTCTTTTCAGGAAGGTTTCCCCCTAGGTTTTTTACTGTGAAATTGGTTGGTTTCATTGGTTTTCCTGGGTCATCATATCTTGCCTTATTTATTTTTCTGCTGCACTTAGTTTTGACATGGTATTGATGTTTGTTTGTTTTAACAAGTTTTATGCATAATAAATCTAATCAACAATTTGGGTTTAAAATTTGTTAATTCTATCAACCGGAGTCTAAATTTCCCAACAATTAATACTAAGGCCTTTCTCCTAAAAGGCACAAAGACTTTATATTAAAGTCATTTTCAATGAAGACATACATTTCTAGTACTTAAAACAATTCTTATGAAAGACACAAACTTACAAAATTAAAAGCCCTTCTTACGGAAGGTAATATCACTCGTACTTGACTATAAACTAAAAGAGCATTACATGAGGAAAATCATTTAAGTGCATGATAAATGGAATAAACTTAACCAACGTATGCACACGGCTGGACATATTCTCTCTCCCTCCATTTGCACCCATTTTTCCATTTCAATTATGAAGTCACCATGAAAGGACTCATAATATCATACCACACCGTTGGACTCATTTTCCCATGCTGTTGAAATATTATAAGTCCACTGATATTATACGGCTGGAGCTACGAACTATGAAGATAAAAATCATTATATTTTTATCTTCAAAATTATACTATTGAGTATATTTTAATTTATTATCATTGTATTGTTGTATTCATATTATTTTGTTGCTGGAATGTTATCAGCTCACTAATGCTATACGGCTGTAGCCACAAATCATATAAAGAATAAAGTGATGTTGTACAGCTGGAGTCAGAAACACACAAGATAAGTCAATATTTCTCTATTTTCAAGATTACATTATTAAATACATGTTAATTCATTATTATTGTACCGCTGGATGCAAGTTACTTTAATTTTATCTCATTATTTAATGAAATATGATCACACTAATACTTTATTAATGAACATATATATTAACAAATTGATTTACTATAGTTGGACATATTATTCGGACATAAACCACCGATGGACATATGTTATTCGGACATATACCACTGTTGGATGTGTATTATTTGGATAGAAACCATTGTTGGACATACATTATTTGGACATAGACCATTACTGTACATATCTTATTATATTAAACATGAACTATACTATAACTGGATATGGACTATTGGACTCATCCCATTATTGGACGTATGACATTTGATTAATTATATTCTAATGAACATCACTTAACACATATAATAATAACGTTCAACTCACCATTTAATCAAAGTTATTATGCTAAGCATATTATTTATATATTTCAACCATTATCATGATTCTAAAACTTTGGGCTTTATCTATTTTGTAGGCTTAAAATGCACCGGAAGCCATTGGTTTATGTGGTCCAATGTGGAGTTCTGGATTGGACTCTCCAAAACAAATCCGGGTCTAGCAAAGTCACACTTCCAGCGGCAGACACCTTGCAATCTTGATCTTCTTCTTTCAAGCTCATTTGCTCTTGCTTATGTTTATTGCCTTCATTTTGATAAAGGGCCAGAAACAATTTTCATTTAACTTTAAAATACAAAAAAAGTTAATATTTATAATTGAGATAATTATTAATCTTTAATTATCTTGATATTTGTATGCATGAATGATATAAAGATAAAATATAATCCAATAGAGATAAACATAATTGGTTGAAGTAACATGACCGAAATACCAATTATATTATTTAATCTCAACCTTGTATATGTACATATTAAATTGTGAATTTATGATAGGAGGCAGCTTTTTTTTTTTTTTGTTGCAAAAGCCCTATAAATTTAATTATATGATTATAATTTTTTTCTTAAAAACTAGGACCCCCTCTGCTCCTTAACGTGGGTCCGGCCCTGCATATATACCTTGTTCATTGATATAATCAAGCTTCGCTCTAGGCTTCAAGTTATTTTTTTGCTAGCTGTTCCTGACTTAATTTTACTACTTGTTATGTCATATTTGGGTGGTTTCGCTTTCACATAGAAGTCACTGAAATTAATGCTTCGGAATGGTTCTCATGGTTGTACATATCCAATTGGACCAATTCATTGAAAATCTTCATGGCCGGCCTTTGCTTTTTGTGATTTGGGACTTCATAGATGATAGATGTTCCCCACTGATCCTCTTTCAAGTTTCAACCATGCATATATTACTCAAGAAAGCTCATGGTTTTAAGTTTTCTTATCCGATTGATATGGTATGGTTTGATGCTGAAAATCATGCCCATATGCATGATATGCTGATAAGTAAAAAACATTTATAGGAATGTAACTGTGCTTGTAGAGTGTGGAGGTAAGGGCCGGGGTTCAAGTCTCCAAGAGAGAGCTTCACACACATATACATTTAGATTAGGTTAGAATAGAACTCTATCTTGTATTAAAAAAAAGTACCGAAATGTTAGTAGAAACTTAGGAAGTCTTCAAGAATATATATAGCAAAACACAAAAAAGTTTCTATTGCAATTATACCTGCAATAATAATTTTCAAAGAGAATATATATTTGCAATAATAATATTCCATACATTTACGGGATTTCTTACCGACATGCTGAAATTATTTCTCAATGACGTGTGCGCTTGCGTGATCAAAAAATTTAGATTCCTGCTTATCGTTAATTACTTGGTGTAGGAGTAGTTTATACATGTACTTTCAGCACATGCTTGTGTTATTTGGCTATGTAGATGCGGACCAGAATAACGGTTTTGAATTTCTATAATTAATAACCAAATTGGGTCACATCTTAATTTTTTGTAACCCAGAAAAAACTCTCTCTCTCTCTCTCTCTCTTAATTCAACCGTATTACATGTCTTTATATAAAAGAGTAATACTAAGGACGCAATATTTGTTGACATTTTTTGTTGAGATTGAGCAGCATTACTTTTATCTTCGTTCATCTTTGACATTGCTTGTTAAGAACAATAATTATACTTTTACAACAAATCATATTAACTGTGAAAATAGTTTCAAAAAACATGGTATTAGTAGACTTATTATTATTAAATTGATTATATATATAGAATCTGTTTACATTATCTGTAATGATACATCGTCATTCTGTTAGTACATACTATCCTAGATAAACTCCATTCAAAAGGTGTCTTATACTTAAGTTTTGATATCTGCTTCATTCATGTATACTCAATTAAAAGCTGGGAAGTAAATGTACATTCGTACTCGAGAATAGACATAAAGAGTGGATTCCATTAACACAACGCAAATCTATCTCAATAAAAGTGAAGCTAAAGCATCAAAGCTAGCTAGGTTAGGAACAACCGAACAAAATTGCATGTCTCACTATGTGACATGAATTGAAGTGATGAAAGTGTGTTAATGTGTCAGCTATATGGCCTAGCTATATGCATTCTCAATATGCTATACTTATTCAGGAAATATACACGTCATTACACCGGGACTTCTAAAGAAAAATAGACTACTTTTCATGTTAAAGCTGGTTGTACGTCTCATTTTGGCATACCCTATCTTTTTCTCTTTCCAAAAGTTGGCCTCCATTATATGCTGCTTGAAAGAAAAACTCTCGCCTTTGCATTATTCTCTATAGGAAGCTTTTCTCCTAGTCCTTTTTTTTTTGTCTCACTAGTGTGATAGCTAGTTTTTAGTGCTCTTCATGTCAATATTTTGTGTGGCTTTATTTCATCAAAGAAAAGGATATGGTCTTTAAAACCATATTGAACCCTTTAAAGTGCCACGAGAGGTTAGTTGGATATCAGACCACATTTCAATGTGAAAAAATTTCTATAAAGATAATGACTTTCACTAGGCCCCATATATGTAACCCTTACCCACCTTCATATGCTATACACTGAGAATGATTCCCGTTACATAAAAAGATATCACACACATGATATATTCTCGAAAGGTTTGGTAAATGTTGCTCTTAATTACCATTTATTTCAAGCTTTATATGATATATAACATCTTCTTTTTTCTGAAGAAATTGTTGTCTATACTATTATGGTGACAATAATATTGATTAAATTCAAAGAAGAGAGTTATTTACTTATGTCCAAACCTCTAATAAGCTGGTTGTACATAAGGGGTCGATGTGATTCTAATGTTGGTATATAAGTTTATAGAAGATTTGGTAATAAGGTGAATACTTCGATAGAGATATTGGCGGACAACATGATGTGAGTGATAGCACGCGACGTGCTGCTCCACCTAGTCATAGAGGAAAAATGAGGTCCAGTAGTAATGTTAACTTTCTCTTCCATTATCACAAGCTTCCCAAGAATGGCAAGAGAAATTCCATTACACTAGTACTATTGTCTTGCTTGAATTGTCATATGGCTCGCGGCGAAGAGGACAGCTTCCGTATTGATACAACGTATATAGCTAACTCTCACATGCTTGAAATAATAAGGAACAAAAGGATTGAAAGAGATGCAACGAGCACCAATCTCATCTAAATGGCAAAGATGTCGATTATGGCATTGTAGACTTGTATCACCGTGTTTGATTTTAATGCATTATAGGTAAGGATTTTGCTGAGATAGGCAGTCGGCATTCATCTTGGGCCATGCATATAGAATTCAACATAATTAAGGAAATGAAATTCCCTGTAAGTCCATCTAGTTCCGTAAGTATGGTATTTGGGAATAACTTTATGTTATTGGGGACATTGAATGGCCTTTTGTGACTGCAAATTTTTGACTTTGTGTGTTCTAAATGTTCTTTGTAGCATGCACAGTACAGCTTGTAAAGCACTAGCTACTTAGCTATTGAAAGGAATGTAAGTAGGGTTTCTCTGCGTGTGTTACATGTCACATTCTGTTTTGAGAGAGGGAACAGATAGTAGAATAAGATTTGATTTTATCTGCTCGTTTTTTTTGGTTTGTTATCCCACTGAGATAAGGAAGGAGCAAAAAACTCTATTATGTGGATAATTAATGATATATATATAAAGCCAGATACTTTTAATCTCAATGTTGTCCACTAGTATATATATATACCTATTACTATTTGACACACATTGTCCAAAATTCTGTCAAATTTTTTTTAAAATGAAATGATATAATTCTGCTTGTGCACTATCGAATCAATACCAAATGGTATATGTATAAAGTTTCATGGTTTGTACTTCGTAATTTTACAATAATGTTTCATTACAGACTCCTCTTCCTATTACAATTTACATTATTCAAATAAGACAATAATTTTTAAATGCACATCGCTTTAGAGTACTTCTCTTGTGAACTATACAAGAAAAAAAATTACCCCAAAAATCCTGAAGCTGTAATAATGTAGTTTTAAAGTTTGTTTGGATAAAAAAAAGGGTTACTTTTTTTTTTTGAGTCACAATTTAGAGAGTTTGTGTTGCTAAATCTTTGAGTGCGATCTCAAAGTTATAAGCATGAGAGCTTGTGTTTCTGCAAATCTAAGAGAGAAAAGTCTATAGAGTTGGAGCTTGCACGTGATCATGTCAAGAAGTTCTACTTGTAGTAGCAATAGATTTAGGGTTAAACCTTTTGTAAACTTCAATTCTTTCTAGTGGATTTGTTTACCTTGAGGATAGTTAAGTTTTTACCTTGAAACGATTGGTTTTATTGGTTTTCTTGAGTAATTATATCGTTGTCTTATTTATTTTTTGGTACTGCATGATATGATATTTTTCTGTTTAACCTAATGTAATAATTTATTACTTTTAAGTTACTATTACAACGACTTTTAATTTTTAGATGTGATATTATGTCTAATGCCATTATACTAATTTTGTTGTATTAACACTTGATATAATAGACTTATTTTGGTGTAATGAATGTAGTTTTGATATCAATAGCTTAATTGGAAACAGTCACATTGTGGTCACATACATTACATTATTCAAATAAGACAATAATCTTTAAATATAATGCACGTCACATTAGAGTGATCTTGTCTGTATTACGCAAGAAAAAAGTTACCCTAAAAATCCTGATGCTGTAATATAGTGGTAAGTTGTTTGGATAAAATAAAGTCATATATTCACCCTCTAAAAAAAGATGAAGTAATTGTATACAAATCAATTTCACAGCTTTTACTTCACATGGTGAAGGATGGATTTCAAATCAAGAAAAGCTTGTGAGGGTCCATATATGAGGTGGCAAAGAGAGACATTTTACTTAGCCAAACTCATTATATAAACCCTTTGGCTTCTAAAACTTGTCCATGAGAAGAACATTGAAACTCAAAGTGCCTTCATCTGTTAACATGGATGGGAAGAAATTGGAGTACAAAGGTGAGGAGGCATTAAAGGAAATTGAGAGACTTACAGAAAGGGCTGATGAAGTACAAAAGAGCATCTTGACAGAGATCTTAACTCGAAATTGTGAAACCGAGTATCTTTTTAAGTATATGGAAGGTTCAAAAAATATATTAGAGTTCAAGCGAATTGTCCCTGTCATTACTTACAAGGGTATTCGCCCTTATATCCAAAGAATTGTCAATGGTGAAGACTCCTCTCTCATTACTGGTCACCCTATAACTGAAATGCTATCCAGGTATCTCTCTCTCTCTTTGATTCTATTTTCCTCTTCTTCTTTTTTTGTGGGTTATCTTCATATAGTAAATTTTTTTGTGAGGAAATTAATAATTGGTGTCATGGTACTTGCAGTTCAGGGACTTCAGCTGGAGAGCCAAAGTTGATGCCTTCCATTGCAGAAGATCTTGATAGGAGAACATTTTTATACAACCTCATCATGCCAATCATGAATCGGTTAGATAATTCTATCCTTATTCCAATTTACATTATGACTTAGATTTATCATCTAAAATCATGTATTCTCTAGCTGGTGCATAGTAACACGTTGCATATCATAAAACCTTAATCACAAAAACTTGCATTGAATTTGATTGTATTCAAAGTTTTTTTTTTTAGTTATAACACAAACACAACTAATGTCACTTTAGCGGTACAAGAATATTTCTTGGTTCAAATTAATTAAGCATGTGTTATTGACATTCTAATTCCAGGTATGTACCTGGTCTTGACGAGGGCAAGGCCATGTACCTCTACTTTATCAAGGCAGAAATGTCCACTCCTTGTGGTTTACCAGCTAGACCTGTGCTCACCAGCTACTACAAGAGCAAGCACTTCAAGTGCAGAGCAAAAGACCCTTTCAATGACTACACAAGCCCAGACCAGGCCATTTTGTGCAAAGATAGTAGCCAAAGCATGTATTGTCAAATGCTAGCAGGTCTAATCCACCGCCACCAAGTCCTAAGGCTAGGAGCTGTGTTTGCCTCAGCTTTCCTCAGAGCCATAACATTCCTTGAACGCAACTGGGTTCGTTTGTGCAATGATATCCGCACTGGCCAACTAGACCCCATGATCACAGACCTTGAATGCCTTTCATGTATGTCTACCTTGCTTTCATCACCAAACCCATGTCTTGCTAATGAGATTGAGGACATATGTAGCCGTGTACCATGGAAGGGAATTTTGTGCCAACTTTGGCCAAGAGCTAAGTACATTGAGGCTGTGGTCACTGGCTCTATGGCACAATATATACCTGCCTTAGAGTATTATAGTGACGGGAAATTGCCATTGGTGTCTCCCATGTATGCCTCATCAGAATGTTTCTTTGGGGTCAACTTGAAACCCTTATGTGACCCTTCTGATGCAGCATTTACCCTCATGCCCAATATGGGTTATTTTGAATTTATTCCCTTGGGAGAGAATGGGACAATCTTGATGAACGTAGGTGAAGAAGATGAAGTACCCAATGATAAGCTTGTTGACCTGGTACAGGTTAGGCTTGGCTGTTATTATGAATTGGTGGTCACTACCTTTGCTGGTGAGTCTTTACTTGCAAATGCATTTGATTTTTCAAATAAAAATTGTATATCTTATTCTATGTGTTATACTTTGTGTACTACTAACTATATTGTAATAGGTATCTTCTTCTTCTTCTTCTTCTTCTTCTTTTATTATTATTATTATTATTTTTTTATAATTATCTTATAAGGAAAAAAATGGACGTGTAATTGATTGATGGGGCATAAGGGTAGAAGAATGGGACAAATGCCTTTTATTCTTATTTTTCTTACTTTCATTTTAAGGTTGAAAAATATTTTTTAAGTTTGTTACCCTTGAAATGAAAGTCCTTTTCAATACAATAACAAAGAGAGAAAAAAAAAAAAAAACAGATTCTTAACCAAAACTTTCTCATACCAATTATGCTATGTATGCACTAATATATACATTAGTGGAGACCACTAGTGTCGTATTGTCATTAATGCTAAGCTTTTTGTACATGTCTTATTAGGACTCTATCGTTATCGTATTGGTGACGTGCTACAAGTGAGCGGCTTTCACAATCGAGCCCCACAATTTCGATTCATATGTAGGAGAAATGTCCTTCTCAGCATCGACAATGACAAAACCAACGAAGAGGATTTGCATAAGAGCATAACCGTGGCCAAGAAATTGCTAGAACCTTACAGTGCTCTACTCGTGGAGTACACTAGCTATGCAGATGCATCAACTATGCCTGGACATTATGTATTGTATTGGGAAATTCGATTTCATGGATCATCAAAGGCAGATCACTTGGCCAATATTGCACTCGATGACAAGGTGCTACAAGAATGTTGCATTGCTGTGGAAGAAGAGCTCGATTACATATACAGAAGATGTCGTACGTTTGATAAGTCTATAGGGCCCCTTGAGATTCGAGTGGTGGAGCTAGGTACGTTTGAGGAGTTGATGGACTTGTTCATCAATCAAGGGGCTTCGATCAACCAATATAAAACACCAAGGTGCATCAAGTCTATAGCGGCTCTTGAGTTGCTTAATTCTCACGTGAAAGCTTCTTTTTTTAGTCCTAGGGATCCAAAGTGGGGGGTTTAATTCGAGTGATTTGCCATAGAAGAATCACGACTTTGTTGGCTAATAATTTTCCCTTATTTCTTTTTAGTCCTCCTAATTGTATTTTGAAGTTTAAAGGGGGTGCATCATAAAATTGTTGGTGTCACTACCTTTGCATGTAGAACGATTTAATATGCGTTCTTTTTTAATGAATAATATGCGTTTTTGGAGAACTTGTATTAGTTTATCTTTTCATATTTAAGAGACGGGAAAAAAAAAAAAAACACAAGAATGTTTGGATATTGGTGTTTTATTGGTAAATATAAAAATGGTTAGAAAGTAACGACTAATATGAGTTTCTTATTTAGGCGTGATCATTGTAACTCTTAATTTGCTTCTAAACTAAGATTCCACGCCACAACGTTAAGTGAATAATTTGCAACAGAGTAAAGAAAACCTTAAGATATTTGTGTGATTGCATAGTATAATAGATGAACCATATTCACATGGACCGAAGGGGGAAATGATAGAGTTTGGTGTGGATAAATGCCGCAGCTAAAAGCTGACTGTTGCATGCATGTGTCGAGCAATGGAGTTGAAGTTGCCAGCTGTTCTGCAACATGGGAAACAGGATAACCTGCTGTGTCATTACTCAACATGTCTCATAGTCTGACAAGACAAAGCAAAAGAACCCCCAAAAATGGGTGCACATTTCCCTCGTTCTGTTTTTCTCACCACATGGTTTTGGATCTAAATGGAGTCCATTAATATGTATATATTCCTGAAAAACATTTACCCCATGTAGGTTTGGAGTTATCATCTTATAATTCAATAGGCCATAATTGAAGATATTATTTATTTGTAATTTTAATTATATGATAATTTAAAAAAGAAAAAGTAATGTGACTTATTTAAATAATAAAGGGAAATGATAATGGGCACGGTGTCTATTAAAGGTAATTTATTGTGGGGTCTATTTAATAAAAAAATTGATATAAATTGATAAAATAACTGAAAATAGTAATGAAATGATAGGTGAAACTTAAAAAGTTGGTTTTATTAACTTTACACACTATAAAATTGATAAAAAATTTGACAAAAAGTTAACTTTATTGACATTAAAGTTGTTTATTAACAGACACTTTGTAGTGCCTGTTGACACTACCCAATAATATACATTGATGGTCTTGTGTCTTAGTAAGTTAGAAGATATATAGTTCCAAACAAGAAAGTCAATCTCATACTGGAGGCTATACCGATTTGACCAGTGAAATGATATATTTCGGTACCGGTCAATACCGGTGTACTGTCTTGGATTTACCGTTATTTTATATATATATATGTGTGTGTGTGTGTATTATAATAAATATAAAAGCTTACCATAAAACATTACCTCAATTCAAAACAAATTATTCATGATTTTAGACTTTACCATCAATTAAAAAGAAAAAAAAAACACAATATAAAAAATAGAAAGCTTAATTGTTTATTTCATACTAAGAAAACAAATAATATTAATAAGTTAATGTAAGTAAGTTACCATTATGTTCTTACAAAAATTCAAAAATTAAAAACTAAAAAAAAAAAGAAATTTTTTTTCTGTACCGGCCGGTATTTAAACCGGTACGAAATGTTGGCATTTCGATACCGGTATATGTACCGGTACGATATATATTGGCCGGTACGGCTGGTACTGGTATGGTATTGACTACCTTAGTTCCAAACTAATTTAACGCGAAACATAATTAGTCATTACCCTTTAATCTTTTTTAATGGAAAGAAATTAGCTGTAATATTGAACTAAACATAAGATTTTTTACTACTAGTTATGTTATTGGAAAAAATGTAGTGTGAAATAGAAATTAGAATTAGGTGCACAATTTTGCATGCCTCAATACGAACTAGTTTAGAGAAAATTCTTCAAATTTTTATATCTTTTTATTGGATGTGAATTTTGAAAATTTAACTATTAGATTGCATGTTCTTTATGTTTTTAATATGCATGTTAAACTTCGTTCAAATCGGATGTTATTTACTATTTAATTAACAAACTTATTTTTATGCCTAATTTTAGAACACAAAAATTTGAAATTTAAATATTTGATTGATGACATAGCTATTAATTTTTGATCTTTTTGAAATTTTGCCAGCATGGAGGATATAATAAAAAAAAAATGCAATCCAATTGAAAATTTTTAAAATTCACATCTAATAAAAAGATATAAATGAAGTTTGAAAAGTTTTTATTTAAACTAATTTGGAGAGAATTTTTCCTCTTAGTACCATAAAAGCCATAACTTTTCAGCCCTTATAAATAAATAAAAAAGAAAAAGCTATGACTTTCAGGCCAAGAGACAAAAAAAAAATAAAATAAAAGGACATGCCTTCATCTCACATCATAAGACGCACCATATGACTTATAATTGTCACATTAGTAAAGGTAACATAGTGAGAAAGCATCTCATCACTAAAAATTACATCAGTCTTCTTTTTTGGCACAATAAGAGCATAGGCATGAGCTCAAAGTCTGAATAGGGTTGACAAACTCCTAATACTAACGAGATATTGGAAGATGATCACATATGGGAAAAGGTGGATGGGAAAAATAGTTACCTTTCAATGTCCTCGAAATTATTTTTTCTATTTAAAATAGATGTATTTTAAATTCCCCTTTTTCCTTTTTTAATAATTGAATTATGCATATATACATTTTAAAAAATTATGTTTTAAATTAATTATTATAATTTATCCTGGTGATTTTCAAATTCTTATAAGATATAAGATCCTATGTTCAAAACTTTCAAAAAATTGATCCTTATAATTACTTGGTATATGCGAGACAAAGAAACTTCATATGTAGGAGAAAGAAAAAAATGATTATGATCATCGAAAAACTTTTGAGTCTAGATATCCTCAAAAGTGGGGGAAAAAATATTATACTTTCAAAATTATATATATATATATAATAACACATCATTTAAAATTGAGAGCATCTTGCTTCACACGGCATGAGTCTTTTTCCATAGCCATGAGTGAAAGCACTAACTTGAGTTGATGTTATTAGCAAGAAATGCAAAGGTAGAGTTATATCGAATATGCCTCAAGTATATGAGTATGATTACCTTTTCGCATATCGAATAATAACAGCACTTTACCGAAAGACTTTGGTTGCATCTTATCGCCTTAACCATTTCATAGAGACAGCGTTATTATAATATTGAATACTGCAAACACGTGAACATTGACTGCGTAATTAGCTTGCATCATGACCAATATGGTTGGTACATAGTACATGCTGTAGCAATATTTTATGTACGTGCACCAGATTTTCAACAGGATGTCAACTTCTTGATCTTGTATTTGATGCTATATTATATGATATTTCTGAATTATATGCCACTTTCTTTGAGACAGTCCAATCAGCAATGGCCACAGTGTAAACATAGGTTTGAATTATTGTTAGTTTTCACAAGCTTTGAAATCTTGAAATATGCCCCACCACCTGTTTTGAAATTTGTGCAGTCATGCACCTAATCATAAGGTGTGGTTGTTATCGCCCCCGGCACCATGTTCAAGCGTGCCCCAGCATGCGCATGCAATTCCCTCCTTGTAAAAATGGCCGATATTTTGTGTGAGCTCGAAAAGACAGTTCCCTTGATGATATAGAAACAATGTCTTATTATAAAGGCTTTGTGTCGATGCTCTGTCCATTTACCCCGAATGAGGAAGAAGAACTTAAAAAAAGGATTCTCAAAGCTTCATATTTACAAGGTAGTTATTAGTAACATTTTGGTTGAGCAAATAGTTAATTATTTGTCAAGAATTTTGTACTTCAAGAGATTTTTTGTTTTTGTTTTTTTTTAATGTTTTCAATAGATACATTTAAGATTCAAATCTTCCAATTTTCAATTATCAAATTATTAAATTATCACTAATTTGAAATAGTCAAGAAATACATTTAGTTGATTTTAGGTATAGGAAAAAATGCAATAATATATTTTAAAAGTTAAGGAAAATCCTATGAACTTACTAAAATATTAGTTTTTGGTTGTAAAGAATTGACTTTTGTTAGAATCTGGACAATCAGGTTATCCATTAGTGGACCTTTGGCTAGCCACATTTAATGGGATTAACCCTTATGTAATATAAGTTACATACTTACATTTAAGTGAATTACAAAGGGTGCAATCTCCTTCATTTGTGAAACTCATGAAAAATAGTATATCTTCTCCTCTCAACTATTCTCTCTAGTTTTTGGGTTTTGTCCTATGGTTCTTAGACTATAGATATTTTGTGACTTGCTCTATAGTAGCAAGCACCACCACGAGCAACAACCGTTTAGGTTATTGCGGCATGACTTACAACGTGGAAAAACCAAGTATATGATTCTCAATTTTTTTACAAATCTCTTACCCAATGCATTCAAATTTATTAAAAGAATTGCATTTAGCACACAAATTTTTTTCTTTTATGGAATAAGATCAATTCTTGAATGTTTTCAAATTAAATATAATGATTACTTTCTTAAAGTTGCGATGAATTTGCATTTAAGTCTTGATTGTTAGAAACTCATGAGTAGAACTCAAAAACTGGCTTGCAAGGGGAGGGTGTCCAAGAACTTATAAACACATAGTTAAACTTACACTTAATCAATATTGGACATTAAGATCATAACATACTACTACACTCTACAGACGACGTTCACGACAGCTCACTCTAGCAACACTGACCTGTAGGTAGTCCTTTCTTTTTTTGATGGCTCTACTCAACTATTAGTAATTTTAATTTAGCCTCTAGGTCACCCATTTTGGGATTCGATCACAAAACCGCAACTTATTTGATCTCATATTTAATGAGCTATGCTCGATTAATCGGGGTGGTGGTTGACTCTAGTACCAAATGTTAGAAACTCATTGGTAGAACTCACTATTAAAAACCGGCTTGTAAGGGGAAGATGCACAAGCGCTTATAAACAAATGGTTAAGCTTACACTTAATCAGTGTGAGACATTAGGATCATAGCATTGATCAATTATCTTTGATTGTATCTAGATGATTAGATAATCACTAATTTGAAATAGTGAAGCGATACATTTAGTTGATTTTAGGTATAGGAAAAGACACAATAATACATTTTAAAAATTAAGGAAAGTCCAATGAACTTACTAAAATATTGATTTTGTGGTAGTAAAGAATTGAATTTTGTCGGAATTTTTCACAATTAGGTCACCCATTTAATGGGGTTAACTCGCATCTAATATAAGTTATATCTAAGTGGGTTACGAAAGGATGTAACCTCCTTCACTTGTGAAACTCATGAAAAATAGAGTATCTCTTACTCTCCACTATTCTCTCTAGTTTTTGGGTTTGTCCAATGATTATTAGGCTGTTAATATTTTGTAACTTGCTCTAGTAGCAAGCACTACCATGAGCTGATGAGCAATAACCGTTCAAGTTATGGCAGCTTGACTTACAATGTGGAAAAACCGAATATATGATCCTCTATTTTCTTACAAATCTCTAGCCCAGTGCTTTCAAATTTACGAAAAGAATTGTATCTAGTGCACACGTTGCTTTTATGGAATCTGAGAAATATAATTTATAGATAGTCTTACCTCAATTCTGTTGAAAAGATCGGTTCCCGAATGCTTTCAAACTAATTATAATAATGACTAATTTCTCAAAGTTGCAATGAACTTGTGTTTGAGTCCTGATTAATTGTCTTTCAATGTATCTAGATTGTGAGCAATATAGCATATCAAGTAGCATGCTTACAAAAATCAAATGTGGAGAAAGTAAAATCTGCAAAGACAGGCTGAATATCTTTCATTACTATAGCTCTATGAAGAGGATGGATTCGAATCTTGTTCTCTTCTGTGTGGTCCGGGTCCCCCCTCTTTAAGCCCTCTCTTCCCCCACCACACAGATTGCAATGTACTTTAGCATCCACTTCTCAAAAGTTCAATGGGCCATAGAGAAAGCAAAAGCAGAAAGCAGAAAGCTATTAAATAACAGCTCAAATAGCAAATGCATGCTCTACATGATGGGTACATTATCACTAATAAATCATCAAATGGACCTTGATGTCATATCATTTTTTTACATATATATTTTGTTCTCTAAAGTTGAAATTTCATCATAAGTACCATGTAATATTCTGAAAGCATTATAACAAAGGTGGATTAGTTGCAAGGAGAATTGCATAGTAGGTAACCTATCGTTGTATTAGTCATCATTATATTAAAGCTAAACAAAATTAGATCAAATAAGAGAACACTCTAGGTCCCATTCTTTGAATCTAGCTATGTTTGGTCACAAAAAGGCATTGGAGAGCCAATTTCTCGATGAGAATTAAGAGCTTCAAAGTCTGTTGGCAAATGATGACAGCCTAAGTTTATGGAGAAGACAGGAATGTGGAGGGCGAGAGGCATGTAAAGTAGTCCCATTATTTCATTAGGAAAAAAAAAAGCTAAAAAGTTTTTAGTGCTCTTTCTCTCAGTCACATACTTTGGAGCAAAGATTTTTTTTGGATAAGGTTGTTTAATTATTTTTTTGGGCTAACTATTTTGGATAAGGTTGCTGACCACGCGGTATCATCAGATTAATCGAAACGGCAACGCCTTGTCGAGGGCCTTTTGCAAAGTGTGGCAGTACTATTAGCAGCTGGGCTTTTGGCATCATGCAAATGGGTTTTAGTTTTCTTTATTACCCATCAGAATAATATAAATTTTGGGCTTGGGTTGGTTTTGCACCTTTGGATATATTCAGATCCCAAAGATAGTTGAGCAGGGTCACTCGCCCAAGTTCAGTTAGCTAACATTATAATCCAGCATTATATTGTTAACATTAACAAGCAAACATTATACATTTTCTTCGGTTATTAGCAAAAAAAAAAAAAAAAAAAAAACATTATACTATATTTTTTTAATTTTTGCACCTCAAAATTTGGGCCGATTATCTATTTTGTTCTTGAATATTTGTTTTTGATAATTATAATCTTAATTTTAGAATTTGGTTCAATAAAAAGCTTCCACTAGCCTTTTTCTCAACTTTGGTTGAAATTGTGAACATGTTATTATTAGGCACATAATTTTTTTTTTGAGGAGATATTAGGCACATAACTTTTTTTTTGAGGAAAAATTAGGCACATAACTTAATTGCGTTTTGAGAAGAAAAAGAACCTTTTGTTAGATTTTTTTTTGGGACATTTTCTTATAGTTTTATATAGAAAAGTTACTTAACATTAAAATGAACGCCTTTAAGTGTAAAACAATTCTCTCTCTCTCTCTCTCTCGCTCTCTCTAATTCCATGTGCAGCAGTAATTATCCTAGTAGTACATACAGATTTTTAGGATCAAAAGGAGCAGGTAGATAACAAGCAATGAGGCAACTTCGACATGGCATATTGGCATATATATTCCCATGTACGTACGTGTTTTGACGGATCATTTAAAGGATTTTGACAGAAATTTAATGCAGTTGAAATTCAAACACATATACACCTAATTTTGACATTCATCTTTGAATTATTTTACAAAATACAATCATTAACCACTCCATAAATAGACGTAACAAATTAGCAACCATGTTTGACTTCACTGTACCAAAATATAAATATTATTCACACACGCAAGCTTCCTAGCTAAGCTAGCTAGTTATTCATACAAATAAAAGTCTCCAAAAAATTAAGCTTTCTTGAGAAAGCTCATTGCAATGTTACCACCTCCACCATGAGGATAAAACCCCCCTGGTACGTGTTCATTTCCAGTTCCATACACTATCCTTAAGATCTCAGGTGGTGTCCTTGCATATGAAATAGACTCTGTATTAGCTGAGAGTATGTTGCTGTCCGTACGATTCTCTGCACCAAGGTATAGAGGTACTATAATGCCTTCATCTTTGATACCACACATGGCCAAATTGTTCCTAAGACGAGAGATATAGTCTGTGAACTGTGCCACAGTTATGTCATATGGCAACACCTTTTCTTCGGCTCTCTCATAGAGTAATGTTCGTATCACTGCATCTTGTCCAGCCTCCACGCCCAAAAGCGATGCAACCAACTACAAAAAATAATATAGAAGAAAATAAAATATATGAAGAAAGAAAGTGTGCAAGCAATAAAATTAACATGATTTAGTTTGACAACCTAGATCCATGATGGAAAATCCCAAATAGCTACATATTTTGTTATGAGTTGTGGGTTAAGAAGAATCTAATACGTGCCCAAATTTAACACCACAATAATCCATGGAAATACAAAACTAAGGTGTAGTTCATGGTATGTTACTTAGTGCCAGCTTTAGAGCTACACCTAAGGCTCACTATACCCTAAAAAATTATAAAAGGTTCCGATGGTCTGATATTGGAAGAAGAAGGTTTCACAATTGTACAAAAAGTAAGTCGTAGGATGATAATTATTTTTTTTTTTTTTTTAAGTGGGTTTTGCATTCTTTTTCTTACCTCTAGAAAGGCCCTCAAAATATTGGGCAAATAGAAATCCTACTCAACTGCAAATTCTAATTTGATTCACCAAAAGAAAATTGATACGAGTGTGTTGATTAAGTGAATTAACTATTATGAATTGTAAAATGGATGCTAATAAATCTTGAATAAAAAAACTTAATTAGTAATTTTACATTTAAAAAAGTAAGAAAATTTAAAAGAAAAATAAAATTAAAACATAGAAAGTTAAATAAATATTATTAATTGATATTTAATTATTGAAAAATTTTATTTTAAAAGTATCGCATTATGAATCAAATTGTATAAAGGTGACATTGATTCAACTAAATCATGATCTAGTTATTTATGAGAATATCCTAATATATGTAAATATTCTAACAATATTTAAGTACCTATAGTTGATATATATGTATATATATTTTTGAAGAAAATGGATCCATGGAGGGAGTGATGAGATTCTTACACTTAGAGAGCTTTTTTTGGAAAGGTTTGGAATGGTGCCAACATAACCCACTAGTCCTACATAAGGGATAACATAGGTTGCTAAGAGATAGTTCAGTGTGTTCAAGTAAGGGTCAAATGGAGGGTTCAATTTGAAACCAGCTGCTTCATCAAATATTTTAGCAAAATTCTGAGGGCTGAGATCCAACAGCGGCCTGGGAATTCCACCTACTCTTGTAATAATAGCCCTGAAAAATCATTGTTAAAGACCATTTATTAAACATTAATAATCTTCCCTGCATATACACTCGACTAATAATAGTCACAAATCAAATAACAACAGCAAGAATGACAATCATATTAGTGAACAAAAATACTCCATAATTACAGGTGGGGATACCTTTTAATGTAGGAAAATTTTAAATTTTCAGAAAATTAAGTTGGACTATAGCAAGGCACTGAAAAATGCAATGCTTATACATAGCAATATATACATATACAAAGCATAATAATTGTAAACTTGGAAGAATAAGTGTAATTGAATTATAATATATCTTTTAGGACCTGAGATGACCAACTTCTTGATAACCAAATTCCTCAAAGATCTGACGAACTTGAGGGTCAAGATTGGCCTTGGTAGCACCAATTGGAGGTGGACCGCCCTGAGCATAAGATGGTTCTATGCTGTCAAGTCCATGACCAAGTGCACCATTTAAGAAAAACTCTGCTTCGAGGAATTCAAGGTTAAGAGCAAACTGAATCCGATCAGCATCATCGGCTACAATTGGTCCACAATTGGGAGCACCATTGACAGGGCTGAGTTTCAATGTAATAAGAAAGATAAAGGCAATGAAAAAGAAAGCACTAGCCATTTTTACGTGATCTCTATACTTGCATGAGTGAAGCATTATATTACCACCAGCTGCTTATATAGACAGATACTGGGTCATATAAAGAGATCTGATGAGTGTATAATATTTCGCCAACGTTATTGCCAAATATGTAGAAGTTAATTACTATACGTGTCTATGAAATGTACCTCACGTTAAGGCTCAGCCTTCTCAATCAAAATTAATTGGCTTGTTATACAAGTAATTCGATCGATTTAACAATTTTAACCCAACAAATGGAATCTTTGGAGCTTTAGGGGGTGTTTGGTAATGTTATTTTAGTAACGTTGTTTGTATTTTTTGAAAATACGTTTGAGTAAAAAAGTATGTAGAAATACGTGTAATGTTGTTTAAATATTGAAAACTATTATTTTAGTTACACTACCAAATAGCCCCTTAATTTGCTATAATTATAAAATGTTTGAAATTGATAGCAATGAAGTTGTTAAAAGTAAAACTCAACGTGTGGGTTTCAGTTAGCTCAACTGGTAAAGTCTTTAAATCTTGAATAAGAGATTTGGAGTTCAATCCCCGTCTACACCAAAAATTAATTGGTATCTTAATCTGATGATAAAGAGCGATAATCAGGAGCGGACATCATATCTTAAAACTCTCTCTAAAAAATAAAAAAAGAGTAAAATTCAAACGTTTACAAGCAAATAAAACTTTGGTTATGACTTTTAGGTATGTAGTAGATATTTGATGATAATAATATTCATAACTATGTTATGACTTTTAGGTATGCAGGCATATTTTGATGATACACTTCAGAATCTGTTGTCTGTTTTTTGCTAATATTAATTATAAGCCTACTACCTAAGTAGACTATTTATTAAGAAATTACCTAATGATAATTTAGATCGAAAATTTTAGGTTAAGCTATCAATTAAATATAAGTAATTAACCAATTGAATATTGCATGGACACCAACGTGGGAGGTGGTTTAGTGACCAGGACTTAAGCAAATAAAACTTTGGTTTTGGATTTGAGTTCCCCTAAACTCCACTCTAATGAGCGCATTAATGCCCATATCCTTACAAGTGCATTAATTCAATATCTTAATCTATCAAAAGACAACATTAAACTTTTTTTCTTCTCCTCAGCTAAGTAGGAGTCCTCTCTCTCACCAGGGGTTCAGCCTTGTTGTCATGGTCCGGAACAACTCATAAAAATCTGATGCACTATTCGAGCACTTCTGAATTCGTCTACCTGACAATGACCAGACATAAAATATTTAGACCATCTTGCTTTTAAAGGTTGAATTTTTTTGGTAATTCTATTGTTGAATGAAACTGTAATTGAAACTTTGATAAATTAGGGACATATTGAACTGTAGGATTTGGAAAATTGATGGGATTAACATATTGACGTGTTGGATTTTGCCTAGCTAGGTCAATCGGTTTGCCCATTAATGGGCAGCATGACCCAATTCCAGCCAATATGTCTCTATTTAATAGTATTAACTCAGTTATTGGTTTCCCATTAGAATTAAGAAGAAAGTGAGATGGACATAATTTAGTTCGATAAAAAAAACCAATAAAATTATGACTTTACAAAATAGGGAGGAATTGAGCAAGCCACAAATCATAGCATGCTAGATCAACACAATGTGAGTGACATTAAGAAATAAGGAAAATGCCATTGTCGCAAGATTTAGGGTTTTGATATCATGAAAGCAAAACATAAAGGCTGTGAGGTGGGTTTTACAAGCTTGCCCATATAATATTATATACAAATCATGTACAACACATCGCTTTAGCTTAAGTGGTTAATTACAACATATATTCAAATTTAAATTATACAATTAAGTTCTTCTCAAAAAAAAAAAATATATATATATATTTATATATACAATTAAGTAAAGCTATGGATGTAGGACCAAAATATACAGTTGGTACATTACACAACTACATATTTTTCACAAAAAATAGAGGTAGTTTAGTTTACTAAAATTGATAGTATAATAATTTTCAAGTGTGTGGTCAGTACTTGTGTTGTCATGTATGCATCTAGTAAACAAAAATAAAAGAGAACAGCAACGGAAGCATCAAGCCAGCAACCACGAACTAGCAGTAGCCCAAGCACCCAAACAGTCATAATTTGGTCCTCTCCATGATTAAGTCAGCAAAATATCCACACAAAAAATTTCTGCAATCAACCAGCCAACAACTCCAACTCCAAGTCATCATATACAAAAAACTTCATCCCTACAATGTAAATCCCCAAAAAATAATGATAAGTAGAAAGTAGAAAGCAATACATCACAATTAACACCATTACAAACACCAGCCAACAAATATAAGAAAATTACATAAAATTTAAGTTACCTTAGGTAGCTAAGTCCAAAAAGTAGCCCTACCTTCCAAATTAATATAGAACAGAAACTGTACCCACAGTGGGTTTTGGTGCAAGCTCTAAAAGGAAAAAAAAAAATTGCATATAAATAATAACACAAAAATAAATAAATAAAAGATAAAATACAAGAGAATTTATAAATAAAAAAAGCAGAAAAAATTAGAAAAGAACATAAACACATTACCCGATTCAAGTTCATAATATTCCACTTCATGCATTGCCTCTCGTAGGTTAATTGGTTCAGTTGAATCCTTGGACCTCAACCAATTTTGTTACTAATCAAAGCTTCAACAATATTGGTAGACTATGAGCTACAGAAAGGATCCAAAACATGATCTCCTATGCTAAATGCAGATTCTGATGCAACGGTAGAGACGATAATCGCCAAAACATCACGAGAAACTTGAGAAAGGATCCTATATCTTGAATAATTTACCCTCCACCAATCAAGAATATCAAAGCCTTCCGTCTCTAGATCTACACTAGCTTCTAACAAGTATCTATCCAATTCAGATTTGCATTCTACACTATCCTCATCTGCTAAGTGCTATTTGTATATGTTATTATACTTCTTCGTCCCCTCTTCTACACTACCAAAACTACTTAGCATGGATAATATGGCTACAAGATCACTACCACCAATCTCACTAGTGCTACTAGAACTGGCACCACATTAGGTCCCCATAGCTCCACTATAGTGCTTGTATAACCTATTCAAAGCATCCCTAACTCTCAATCTTAATTCATCAGCCTTCTCCTTGTCATACCATTGCTTAAACCAAAACATCACATATTTCAATTTATATTTAGGATCAACCACAATAGCCATAAACAATATCAGATTTATCCTATCAACACTTCCCCAATACTTATTGTTAGGGACATATTTTATGTAATTGGCTAATCCTTTGACAAAATGCACTTTACCTATAATTGAGTAAATCTAGGATGGGTTTAGGACTTCAAGAAATATGAACAAGTGAAGAAGAGCTGTTCATTAAAGCTCGATAGAAGTCTCAACAGTATTCTTTCTATTGAGATTTAATGTTGAAGCTCGACACATATCTGACTTTCGGGCCAAGCTTATGTATTTGTGTAGGGTTTCTTTTCTCACAATCCTAGACATATATAAGGCTTATTTTAAAGGCCATCACACAAGTGAATACATGCCGAAAGTGACCTAGTTCATTATTCTTTCTGAAGAAGCTACTGCGTCTTTACGCTAAGGGTTTTGTGACCAAGGAGCTTCTTGATCTTCATTGTTGATGAATTAAAGAACTTTGCAGCTAAAAATCTTCTTCAAGTTGGTGAGTTAGCCATGTACTAGGATCCATGCATCACTGGTTAGTCACGTACTGGGATTCGTGCATAGAACAGAAAGATTGCCGCTACAATATAAGTCTAATTGGGTATTGGGGTAAGGGTTCAACTATAAGTTGGTATTTTGGGATAGGCCAAAGGGTTTGTTAAGATTCCTTATACTTGTAATCACTTGTGATTGATAATAGTGGATTCTTAAGAGTTGTGACCTTAAAATCACCCGGTGGGGTTTTGCCTTGGTGGTTTTCTCCATTCGTAAACAAATCACAGTGTCAAATTTATTTTTTGCTGCATTTAGTATAATTGGTGATTTGTTTGTGCTACCACTCTATTGCATGTAATTTAACCTCATTAATTAACTTGAGTAATTAATTAATTTGTAAGGGGTCAATTCATTTTAACCTAGCAAGTGGTATCAGAGTAGACACACTTTGATTAGGTTTTAATATTTTCTGTGTGATTCATTGACCTCTATTTGTCATGGATAAAGGACAGTATCTTATTATACCTCCTGTATTTGATGGCACTAACTATGCATACTGGAAAGTATGCATGAGAGCTTTCTTGAAGTCATTGACCTCTATTTCCCATGATGCTTTTAATTTATGCATGTCACATGTTCATGCATTCTTCAAGCATACGTTCTTTCTTTTCTTTCATATTCTAAGCATGTGTTCCATTGTGTTGTTTCTCTCTCTCTCTCTTGGATAGACTGCGTTATGGCACCTAAATAGCACAAATCTACTCTGGCTTGAAATCGTCGTCATGGTTTCAGGTCATCCTCTTCTTCTATTCATACTATTCCCTCTCACATTCAGTTCTGTGAGGAGAAGGCCTAGATGGACTTCTTTGAGAACTTTTAGAAACGTGGCGTTCATCCGGAACGCCAGGTTATTCTGTTGGATTTTGTTGACACTCCTCTCCCCAAAGTCATTCGAACTCGAGATTGGGCTTCTCTACTTGAGAAACCCTTGAGTTGTCCCGTCGTGTTTATACAAGAGTTTTACTCCAGCATACACAATATCGATACCTCTATGCCTCAGTTTGTTACCACATTCCGAGATACACGTATTGTAGTTACTCTGGATCTTATATCTGAGGTACTACGCGTCCCTAGGGTAACGCATCTTGACTACCCTAGTTGTGAGCGTCTTTGGATCGTGTCTAGAGAAAACCTTCTTTCTCACATCTGTGATAAATCGTCTCTTTGGGGTGGTGCTTTAAACACCCCTTGCTCGAGCTTTGCTAAAGGCTCTCTCTTTCTAAACATGGTGATGACATTTGATCTTACTCCTCCGTCACACTATAACTCCATCACTGAGCCGCGTGCTCGTTTTCTTCTTTCTTTGATGGTGATGACATTTGCTCGGGCTTTGCTAAAGGCTATGGACCTTCTCCCTCTCCATCTCCAGAGCACCCTGTTGTTTCTCCTTCTGAGGATGATACTAGCTCTTCCAGTGATGACGAGATGACAACCTTTCAATGACTTGCCCTTTGTCATTCGTGATAAAAAGGGGGAGTAGTTTTGGGTTTGAGAGTAGTCTTGGGTTTGAGAGTAGTCTTGTACTTAGGGGGAGAGTTAGTATAGGATTTTCAATAGGGAGAGTGTATATAGTATTGAGCGATGTAGTTAGGACTTTATGTATTTTCTTTTCTTCTTTATTTACATTAGCCTCCTGTATATCGGTCTTGTAACCGTTTTATTACATACATTGTACTTTATTTTTATATATATGATGATGATGTATGTTTTTATTCACCTACCTCTACATGTGTTGTTTTTTTTCTATCTTTATACACATGTTTCTTTATGTGCGCAATCTTAACTTCTGTTTCACATATGATGCCTTGATGAGTTTTTTTTTAAGTGTTTCAGAAAGATAGGCTGTGAAAGCCTATCTGACCATGAACTCTCTTCTTGCAAAGTTTCTTAATAGTTTATATTAGGGATAAATTTATTTTGTATTACAACAAGTGGTTATGAGTTTAGTGATTTAAGACTTTTTTCATGATTATTTTTTTTGTTGTGATTTTGTCACGGATTGCTAAAGGGGGAGATTGTTTGGGACATATTTTATGTAATTGGCTAATCCTTTAACAAAATGCATTTTACTTGTAATTGTGTAGATCTAGGATGTGTTTATGACTTCAAGAAACATGTTGTTCAAGTCAAGTGTTAAAGCCATGAAGATCTGACCAAGAAACAAGTGAAGAAGAGTTGTTCATCAAAACTCGACAGAAGTCTAGACAGAATCCTTTCTATCAAGATTTAATGTTGAAGCTCGACACAAGCTATTTCTGTTGAGGCTTATGAAATCAAAATTTCCAAATTTGATTTTCGGGCCAAGCTTATGTATTTGTGTATGGTTTCTTTTCTCACAACCCTAGACATATATAAGGTTTATTTTAAAGGCCATCACACAAGTGAATACATACAGAAAGTGACCTAGTTCATTATTCTCTCTGAAAAAGCTACTGCATCTTTATGCCAAGAGTTT
Organism: Castanea sativa; assembly: GCF_040712315.1. NCBI lineage: Eukaryota > Viridiplantae > Streptophyta > Magnoliopsida > Fagales > Fagaceae > Castanea > Castanea sativa. Next base: position 27,026,931 of record NC_134022.1, read on the forward strand.
TATGACCAAGGAGCTTCCTGATCTTCATTGTTGATAAACTGAAGAACTTTGCAGCCAACAATCTTCTTCAAGTTGGTGAATTAGTCATGTAATGGAATTCGTGTATTATTGGTTAGTTACATACTGTGATTCGTGTATGAACACAAAGATTGTCGCTACAATATAAGTCCAATTGGGTATTGGGGTAAAGGTTCAACTGTAGGTTGGTATTTTGGGATAGGCCAAAGAATTTAGTAAGATTCATTATACTTGCAACTGCTTGTGATTGATAATAGTGGATTATTGGGAGTGGTGACCTTAAAATCACCTGGTGCGGTTTTGTCTCGGTGGTTTTTCCTATTCGTAAACAAATCACTCGTGTCAATTTTATTTTCCGCTACATTTAGTATAATTGGTGATTTGTTTGTGCTACCACACTATTGTATGTAATTGAATCTAATTAATTAACTTGAGTAATTAATTAATTTGCAAGGGGTAAATTCATTTTAATCTAACATTTATCATACTTCAATTTCATTCTTTGTGCCATACCCTTTAATAAAGGATCACCCCTACCGTTACACAATTGATTTAATTGGTCTTGAAGACTAACAAGCTCATGGAAATACACATTAGTAGTCACAAACAAAGAACCAGAAAATCTTAAAGTTGCCTTATAGAACATACCAAGAAACTATGTAAAAGGTCTCACATTTTCCTAATCTAAAAACCGAGGGGGACCACTAGATGGATCCTCAAAATAACAAAGGAAATGCCCATCATCATCCTCCTTCATTAATGCAGCCACAAACTTTTGTGCACTTTCTAACATTAAGTAAGTTGAATTTCACCTAGTAGACACATCAAGGCACAACAAACTTTTGCTTTGAATTTTTTCTTTTTCAGCACATGCCTTAAACTTCTCAAATTTATTAGGAGAGGATTTCACATACCTCACTACATTACAAATCTTAACAATTGACTCATTCAAAATCTATTTAGCCCTGATAAACACAATCAACATCAATATAATGTGCAATAAAATAAAGATATGAAGGAATTGAAGTCCAAGTATCAGTTGTTAAACACACTCTTTGACCAGCCATTAAAATCTTTCTCAAACTCTTCTTTCCCCTATAATCAGCACATGCCTTAAACTTCTCAAATTTATTAGGAGAGGATTTCACATATCTCACCCTTATAATTGGGTACTAAGCAGAAATTCAAAATCTATTTATGATAAACCCAATCAACATCAATATAATGTGCAATAAAATAAAGATAATTAAGGTTTTGAATTGAAGTCCAAGTATCAGTTGTTAAACACACTCTTTGACCAGCCATTAAAATCTTTCTCAAACTCTTCTTTCCCCTATAATCAGCACATGCCTTAAACTTCTCAAATTTATTAGGAGAGGATTTCACATATCTCACCCTTATACTTGGGTACTAAACAGAAATTCAAAATCTTTTTATGATAAACCCAATCAACATCAAAATAATGTGCAATCGAACAAAGATAATTAAGGTTTTGAATTGAAGTCCAAGTATCAGTTGTTAAACATACTCTTTGACCAGCCATTAAAATCTTTCTCAAACTCTTCTTCCCCCTAATGTAAAGTCTAAGACAATCCATTGCAATAGTAACACGAGAGGGAATTTCAAACCTAGGCTCTACCTTTGCCATAAAATCAATGAACCTGCCATGCACAACAAACGTAAAAGGTAGTTCATCAACAATTATCATCCTAGCCAAGGCCATCCTTAGTCTTTTCACACTAAAATTCCTCAACACCAGCTCATTAACACCCTCTCCCTTCCTCCCCCCCCCCCTCCCTTTTTTATTTTTTATTTTACTTTGGTAACTCAAAGTGATTTGACCTTTATCATGCCTATAAGGGTATTTCTTACAACCAGATTTTATGTGGGACCACATGGCAGAGGTTCCATTTCTTTTTGGGTGACAATTATAACTCCTTTGATAATAGTTGCACTGTGACTTAGGGTAAAGGGGATCACAACTCTCTATTTTAGAGAAATGATCCCATATCTTAGAAGGCTTTTTACCACCATTAATAGTAGTTTGTTGAGTTTTTGTTTGTGTTTGAAGGGGTTGAGCACCTGATGGTTGAATGGGAGATTGTGTATTTGGTTGATCAGCCTCAGTACATGGACTAGGACTAGGCTCAATAGGGGGTAGAAGAAGAAGAAGCACAAGCAGTCATGATCTAATTACGTCAATATAAATAACAATCAAATATACATAATAATTAAGGAATCAACAACAAATAAATTAAGCAAGCAACCTTTAACATAAACAAGCAATTACACACTAATTTCAATAAAATATTAGTATACAAAAACTATACAAGCAGCTTTCTCAGTGCTAAAATCACAACAACAAGATAATCTACTAAAATCACAACATATTAGCATGATATAATAAACTAAAATCACAACAGTATAATCAATTAATAGGATGATCGACAAATAAATTTACAATCTTTGAACCCTAGAAACAAAATCAAATAGCAAACAACATGAGTGAACCCTAATATATATATATATATATAAAACTAAAATTACAATAGTATGATCAATCAACAGGATGATAAAAAAATAAATTTACAGTCTTTAAACCCTAGAAACAAAACCAAACAGCAAACAACATGAGTGAACCTTAAAAAAAAACACTAAAACTAAAAGCAAAATCAAACACAAACATTAAAGTTCGACACAACATGGTGAATTGAAAAAAAAAAACCCTTAAAACAAAATCAAACAGCAAAGAAAAAAAATCTAACATTAGTGAACTCAAAACAAATATAAATAGTATGAGAAAATACCCAAAAACTATTTAAGCCTTTGAGATTTATTCCTTTACTAGGCTGAAGCTAAATCTCTTAAATTACCCTTGAAATCACAAGAAAATTACCCAAGAAAAAAAAAATAGAATCAACAAGAAACATTCAGTGACCACAAAATAAAACTAAAACAAAATAGGGGTTAGGGTTTCCAAAGACAAAACTACATAGTGGCAGAGCCATGGTGGAGAACAGAGATGAGAAGGAGACTGATTGACTTAGGGATTAGGACTTCTATGAGACCTTGAGAGGAAAGTCTTTCTTTGTGAAGGAGTGAGACTGAGAATCAAAGATGAGTCTTGAGAGTGAGACTGAGAGCTTGTGTTCTTAAATAGTGGAAGATTAGGTGGGATCCTAAGATTGAGAATTTGAGAGGGAAAAACTACTGTTTGTTTGACGCGATTAGGATATGGAAAAAATAATTATGTGGCTGAGAGCAAAAGAGAAGAGAAAAATGGTTGGTGGGAGCCTAAGAATTTGAGATTGAAAGGGAAACACTACTATTTGTTCGGTGGGATTAGGGTTTGGAAGAAACATTATGTGGTTGAGAGCAAAAAAGAAGAGAAAAATGGTTAGGTGGGAGCCTGAGATTCTGAGATTGAGAGGGAAACACTAATGTTTGTTCAACGGGATTAGGGTTTGGAAGAAAAATGAAGGTGGTTGAGTTTGAGAGGTGAGAGCAGAAGTCTAAACTCTAAAGAGGAGAAAAGGAGAGTAATAGACAACTTAGAGTCTCAGACAAGACGTGTGGCTGAGATCAAAAAAGAAAAAAAAAATCTTACACAGTGACTCAAACAGTAACCAAATACAAAATCGTTATTTATTTAATATATTTTTTTTCTTCAGAAAATGCAAGTGGCAAGACAGGATTGGATTGAGACTATTCCACTTTCCATAGTCTTCCTGACACACGTTAACGTTATTATATATATAACATACTCAGATTGGTTTGGTTTTCATTGGTGTGCACATCTTGGTGCTGATGGCTACACCTGTCCGACGTTGGTACTAAAGAGATGTCATCGACCACTGTACCAGAAACCTTCGGTGGAGCCTTAAGCGGGGCAGGGCGGTGTGGTCAGACTTGTTTATATCGGTGCCAATAGATCCATGAACAGGCATAATTACAATTCTTATCTAATGATACTTGATAGTTGACAAGGATTTTCATGATTCTTTTTCATGTGTTAAAGTTTCATGATCTATGGCTCATGGCGTCCAATATAAAGTGATAGGCCAAGAATGTATTGACCCCTTGTGATAAATTAATTGATTAATTAGCCAAATTAATTAATTAATCCAATTAACATGCAAAATGCGTGGTAGCACAAACAAATCACCAACTAAATTAATATGCAACGGAAAATAAAGTTGACACGGCGATTTGTTAACGAATGAAGAAAACCTCCAAGGCAAAAACCTCATCGGGTGATCTTAAGGTCACCACTCCCGAGAATCTACTATTATCACAACAAGTGGTTACAAGTAAAGAAATCACAGTACCTTGTACCAACCTACAGTTGAATCTTTACCCCAATACACAATTAAACTTGTTCTGTAGTGACAATCTTTCATTTTTAATGCACAACTCCCAGTACATGACTAACCAATAGATGCGCGAATCCCAGTACTCGACTTAATCACCAACTTGAGAAAGATATTGGCTGTAAAGTTCTTTAGTTCATTAACACGATGGAAATCATGAAGCTCTTTGGTCACAAAACCCAAAGGCGTACAAATGCAGTAGCTTCTTCAAGAGAAAGATGAACTAGGTCAAATTCTATTTCCAGTCACAATTTGCATGAACAAAACTTTGCTTCACACTCGCGCAATTGTGCAACCTTTGATGACCCTTAAAATAATCCTTATATATGTTTAGGGTGGTGAGAAAAGAAAGCCTAAACATGTACACATGGATTGGAATGAAATCATATCTGAAAAACTGATTTTCATAAATCTCGATAAATAGGGTATCTATTGAGCAGTTGTCGAGCATCGGGTTAAAGCAGCCTTTTAAATCTTGATAGATGTTATCTATCGAACTTTAAAATTTAGCACTTCTTTACTTGTTTCTTGGACAGATTTGCATAGTTTCAATACTTGAACTTAAACTCTTATTCCTTGAAGTATTAAACATATTCTCGATCTACCAAATTACAAGTAAAATGCGTTTTGTCAAAGGATTAACCAATTCTAAATGACATATGTTCCTAACATAATTCACATATGTCCTAACATATAGATTTATAAGAGCAATGTTCATAGTTGTTACAGTTTTTTTTTTTTTTTTCGGTTGCTTTTTTTGTTTTGTATTTTGTTTTAATTAATATAAGTTTTTGGCTTCAAGAGAAGAGAAGAAAATGGAGATTCCAACTAGTGCCTTCCACTGCATGAGTTTTTACAATCTAGAAATCATCATAAATCTAACATTAGTCAAACCTTAAAAGCCTCCTTCTTTACAAGAGAAGTATCATTAGTCTACTACCTAACTATTAGTATTACATATATCTTAGTATATGTTTGGATTTATTTCCATTGATTTATTGGATTAAAAAATAAAGATGGATAAAAGTCTATACACAAAAGAATTAAAGTGAGACTTTAGAAAGTTATATTTAAACAAAATAAGATGAATAAGTTGGAAACAAAACTCTAACAAACGAATGAACAAACCAAATTCAAAATAGTCTAATTAAACTCCTCATTCTTATTCGATATAATAATTTGTTTTTCTTAAAACACATGGTAGCTAGAGGGGATTCAAATTCGGGTTTATTCAGGCTATTTCAATATTCTGCTACATATTTCAAAAGCTTCATTCATTGGAAGCTTCTTAGTCTTATTCTTATTGTTAATATATCTAATTAATGGAATCTCTTATGCTGGGCTAAGATATCGCCTTGCAATGTTCCCACCTGCACCATTAGGATAAAACCCACCAGGCTTGTACTCACTGCCAGTTCCATACACTATTCTTAAGATCTCAGGTGGTGTCCGAGCATATGAAAGGGAATCTGTATTAGCTGAAAGAATGTTATTGTTTGTACGATTCTCTGCACCAAGGGATAGAGGTACAATTATGCCTTCATCTTTGATACCACACATTGCTAATCTATTTTTAAGCTCAGCAGTACGGTTAGTGAACTCGGCCACAGTCATGTCATAGGGCATCACTTTTTCGTTGGCTCTCTCATAGAGTAATGCTCTTAGAACTGCATCTTGTCCAGCCTCCACTCCTAGAAGCCCAGCAACTAACTACCAAAACAGATATGGGATACGATAATATTAATTAATATATATTTAAAGTATATTTTATTTACTTGAAGAGGTATTTTATGTTCATTTTAAGTTTTCAAAATAAATAACTACTATCAAAATGGTTAAATATATATATTTAAAATAAAAGGAAGTTTTGAAAAAAAAAAAAAAATTATATCACAGGACGTGCATGCAAGAGTGATCTCAAAATATCTAACACGGAGATTAAGAGATTTTAGAATATTCGTGATTCTTAATTAGTACGTATATACATTTATAAAAGAGTAATTAGATTTTGTGGGAGGAAAATGCGGGTTCTTACTTCTTACCCTACGAAAATGACTGCTTTTAAGATCTGGAATGGTGCCAACGTAACCCACAAGCCCTACGTAAGGGATCAAATTGCTTGCTAACAAGTAATTGATTGTGTTAAGATAAGGGTCAAATGGAGGGGTCAATTTGAAACCAAAAGCTTGGTTAAAAATGTTTGCGAAAGTCTCAGCTCTGAGATCCAACTGAGGCCTTGGAATTCCACCTGTTGCGGTAATAATAGCCCTGAAAAGTTATGTTTAGAGAGCATCATTATCAATGAGATTAGGCAGTATATATATGGAGTAAAAAATGAAATGCTTAAACATAGCATAACGTACGTATATACAAAACCTAATAATTGTAAACTTGGAAGTATAAGTTTAATTTAATTATAATATTTCTTTTAAGACCTGAGATGACCAACTTCTTGATAACCAAATTCTTCAATGATCTGACGAACTAGAGGGTCAAGATTGGCCTTCTTGGCACCAATTGGAGGTGGACCGGCCTGTGCATAAGATGGATCTATGCTGTCAAGTCCATGACCAAGTGCACTATTTAAGAAAAACTCTGCTTCAAGGAATTCAAGGTTAAGAGCAAATTGAATCCGATCAGTATCATTGGCTACAATTGGTCCACAATTGGGAGCACGATTCACATGGTTGAGTTTCAATTTAATAAGAAAGATAAAGGCAATGAGAAAGAAAACACTAGCCATTCTTACGTAATCCCTATATTTGCATGGGTGAATCATTATATTACTACCAGCTGCTTATATAGACACAGATACTGCAGGGTCATGTAAGAGATCTGATGAGTGTATAATATTTTCGCCAACTTTATTGCTAAATATGTAGAAGTTACCTCACGTTAAGGCCCAGCCTTCTCAATCAATATTATAGCGTCTTATACAAGTAATTCTATCGATTTAACCCAACAAACAGATTTGGAGCTTTGCAATAATTTATATATGTTTGAAATGATAGCAATGAACTTGTTAAAAGTAAAACTCAACGTTTACAACCAATGGTCATATCGATCTTATAGTTGTAGATATTTGATGATAATAATATTCATAACTATGTTATGATCTTTAGGTGTGTAGGCATATTGTAATGATTAGATAAGCCAAACGTAGTAAAAAATGTCCAAGTAAAAACATTAATTTGATGATACACTTCAGAAATATGTTGTCTTATTTTTATTTTTATTTTTTATTATTAGATATAAGCCTACTACCTAAATAGATTATTTATTGAGAAATTACCTAACAACAACGTAAGTAATAATTTAGATCTCAAATTTTAAGTTAAGCTATCAATTAAATATAAGTAATTAACCAATTGAATATTGCATGGACACCAACATAGGTGGTGGTTTAGTGACCAGGCCTTAGGCCAACAAAACTTTGGTTTTGGGTTCGAGTTCCCCTAAACCCCACTCTAATGAGTGCATTGATGCCATGCTTCCTAATGATTTGATTTTAGAAGCAATTGTCTTTTCAAAAGAATATAATGCGTATAAGCAAAAGCAAATACAATGAATGATTGTAGCAGGAAAGAAAAATATTCATTGAATAAAATGCATTTCAAAAAAGCACGCATCTTATTATAAAAGTGAATAAAGACATGGGTTTAATGCTCAATTTGCACCATCCAAAGTATTCCTCAGTACCATATATAGCAACAGTCATTGATCCCACACCACCCAAAACAGGAGCTATATATCCATCCAGCTACTTGGCTCATTGATACTATTTGTGCCAACATCAATCATCAATCATCAATAATTGCACCACCAGGTTTTGATCCAACTGCCTCTGACCTAAAAATTAGGTTAATAATTTTATAAATAACTAAAATTAAAACATTTCTCGCAGCAGGGCCAACAAGCAAGCAGAATCTATACAAGGAACTGTTACAAATCAAAAACTGTGTTTTATCCACAGGCAAATTGATTTGAGCCATTATGATGAATTTTTTGTCTACACACTTAGCCAATGATGCAATTCTGTCTTTAGTTCTTGTCTTTAAGCTTTGGAGCTAGCCCCACAGAAATATGGGTTTGGGCTGCTTGGGTTGTCTGATTGGACATTTACCCTACAAAGCTCAATTTAGGTCCTATAAATTAAAATGAGCATGGCCACTGGTTCTTAAGGCATATATATAAGTTTTATGACAAATTAAGATAGTTTTCAATTTTGTTCTGTTTTATAAACTTGACTTGGGGTTGAGAGGCTTTCATGATGAGTCATAACACATCCAATAGATTTATACTGATGCAATAATTCGGTATTCAATGCATAATCCATTGCATAATGGGTGAATCGGATGCTATATATTGCTTCTCACTAGCTGACAGCCAAGCTAATAGGTTCATGTATGAACCAAATTAAGTTATTCAAAGCTTCTCAGTTTTATAGAAGGAGCTATCTAGCTAATTAAGCTTTGTTAAGAAAGCACTTTGCAATATTTCCACCTCCACCTCTAGGGGAAAAGCCACCAGGAATGTGCTGACTACCAGTCCCATAAAGTATCCTCAAAATCTCAGGTAAAGTCCAAGTATGGTTTACTGGTGTGATGTCTGTATTTGCTTGGTTGTACGCCCCAGGAGATACAGGTACAATTACGCCTTCATCTTTGGTACCACTCTTGGATAACATGTTCCTAAGCTTAGATATATGGTCAGTGAATTCGGCCACTGTCATGTTATATGGTAGCACCTTTTGATTGGCTTTCTCATATAGTAGTGTTCGTATAACTGCACACTCTCCATGGGCGTCACTTATAATTGCATCAATTGCTCCTTCAATGACCTATACCAACCAAAATAAATAAATTTACGGTTATATTTAATATTATGTTAGAGATACTACAAATACTATTACATAACCTTTCAAATTGTCAAGAACCTTGTAATTTAGTGAAATTATTAGAGCTAATACAAATTTTATTACAAAATGACGTGAAATTTTATAGTATTTTAAGTATCACCCTAGTAAATAAAACGTTTATTTATTATGTATTAAAATGACAACAATCATATTCATTATCACGTCAATTTATAAGTATTTTTTTAAAAAATAAAATTTGTTTGTTCGTTTAGACCCCTTAAACCAGATTGTTTGACCTATTAAATTAACCAAGTGATTACTTAGATTAATTATTTAGATCTAGGTTAAACACAAATAAATCATATCATGCAAAGATGCGAAAAAGTAAATAACACACAATGTGATGACTTAGGAAAATCGATAAAACATACCGTTTCAAGGTAAAAACCTAGAGAGGATTTGACCTAACTATCCTCAAGGTAAAGTAAATCCACTATAAGAGAATTGAAATTTTTACAATCAAATTTAATCCTAATTCTATTGCTACCTTATGTAGTAACTTACTGATATGACCATGAGCAAGTTTCGATTTTACAGACTTCTTTTTTTGGACTTACACCAACACAAGCTGCCTTGCTTGTGACTTGAGATCCTATTCAAAGGTTTTAGATCATCCTCAGTAATGATCTTGATGCAGCAACTATGTTCTACCAACACTTGATTGTAGTTTTGACTTCGGTAGATTCTTGTGTAGTTAGAATGTACAAAATCTCTCAGATCTCACAAAGAGTAACACACAAATTTTCCAAAAGTCTTCAAAACATGGCTAGAGTTTCCCTTTTATATGTGGAGAAGTTTAGATGAAACCCTAAACGTTTTCGTGGGCTTGGGTCTATTTAAAAATTTTGCAGAAAAACTAGACCTGGGATTTTCGATCAGTCGAGCCTAATTCTCGATTGGTCAAGTAAGGCAAAACCATACTTCATTTTTCTGCAATCAGCTAGACTTGAATCTTGAAACAACCGCTTTTAAGCATTGCCTAAAGACCTAGACTAAATATGTTTTATTCTCGGTTTGCTAACACAATACAAATATGATTCTAAATATTTAAATCTAAATCTTTAGAACCTAACAAAATTTTTAGTTGATTTAATATTATATATATATTCTTCTCATCTTCATTTAAAATGGATGCTTGAGAGGGAGTGTGCTAATAAAGGTTTTGACGGTATATCAACTGTAATTTCCGCATCTAGGAGTGACACGCCCACCAACACAAACAAATATAAATGGGAAGAGAGAGAGTGAGAGATCGAAAAGATATTTGTGAATAGTAAGCAATTATATGTGATTATTATCCACCTTTTGGAATGGATGCTGAGGTAATTCTAGGGTGGCAAAATTAGACACGACTTGTGAACTCGACATGATACGACAGAAAATTAGCAGGTTATGGGTTGAAATTTTAATGACTTAATGTCATATTCGGGTTGACATTACTGACCCATTTAATAAACGGGTTGGATTAGTGTTCAATACATAGAACCCGTTTGACATGTCTGACCCGTTTAATTAAATAAAAATTTACCAATATATCCTTCAAATCCTAGGTATATAAATTTATTAGTTATTGTGGTTTATTTGCTTTAACATATTATGATTGATTACTTGTGATATTTAGATATGTTTTAGTTTTGAATGATTATTTGTGATGCAATTACTCGTTAGTTTTGAATTTTATACAAAAAAATATTTATTTTTTTGGTTTTTCATAACTCAATTTGGTTAATACTATATATATATATATATATATATATATATATATATTTTCATTTTGATAATTTGATAAACAGGTTGACACGATTAGCCCGTTTAATAAATGAATCGTGTTAGGGTTGAGGAATCTTGACCTGTTTAATAAACATGTCAAGTTAGTGTTGACCCATATAGTCGAATACTTATGAGTCGACACGACACAAATATGACATGCGAACACGTATCGCCACCCTAGGTAATTCTTAGTTTCTTACATGCATAGAGCTTGCGACGTTTGAACTGTTTCCAACAAAATTCAATAGTCCTACATGAGGGATCAAATAAAAAGCTAGGAGATAGTTGATTGAGTTTAAGTAGGGTTCAAACGGAGGATCAGAGGGAATCCAGCTGCTTTTTTGAAATATTTTTGCAAAATTATGTGAGCTGAGATCCATTGGAGGTCCTGGAAATCCACCTACTATTGGGTTGATGGCCCTGCAAGGAAAGTTATGTAGTAAGAGAGCGCACGAATTATCATTAAGACTTCCAAGTTATGATTTCAATTGTTTTTAAGGGTGTGTGTAAAACTGTTTAAAATAATTTGTGTATAATAAACACCACTGTTGTTAATGATTTAAACTTGTGAGTGCTATACTGCAGTGGCAGTCAACCATACATGTTACAAGCTGCAGTCAACCATACATGTTACAAAAGAAGTACTATATGTATCATGTATAGTACAAAATTGATGAGCCACTCATGTGCCTTGTATATGCTAAACTCCTTCATCTACTTACAAAACAGAGCCAACAACAAAAGGCACATGGGGCTAGCTATAAACAATCACTTAAATGATTTGTGCTTCTAAAAAGGGTTTTGATTGTTGCTCATTCAATAATGTTCATACTATTTTATATCATGTGTAAAATGTGGATATCTAATATAAAATTGTGACATTATATGAAATATTTCATATTTGAGAATGTAAAACCATAGTTAACAATTATAAATTTCAATTATATAAAACCATAGTGGAATTTATCATGAATGTGAGAAAATAGAGAGCATCATGAAACTATATTTCAAGAGTACTTAATAATTACTCATCCATCACTAATCAATATTAGACTCCATCAAACTTCCATATATATGCATCCTTGTATGTGATTCATGATGTGACACAAGTCATGATGTATTGATGTGAGTTGCCCACCAATAACTAATAAGATAAAAAGAGTAATAGCTATGTGTAATTTTTCCCCCACCCATGAGCATAATAGAAAACAAATTACTATTTAGATTTAGATTGGCAAATTCTATATGTCAAAACTAGTGTTAATGAGGGTTTTTATCAATCTATTTAAGTTAGGTAAAATTTTATGTAAGAAGCTACTTATTGAAGTTTTAAAAACGATGCTCTAGGAGCATGAAACCCTAGAAGATTGGATGGCTGATTGGGTCACGATTCTCAATCAATCGACTTAAGCAATTATGTGTTGAGATAATATGTGTTGAGCACTTGAACGATCGACTATGTGTTGAGAATCTCAGTCCTTCAATTCTTCTTGAGTAGTTATGGGCACAAGTCTCGGACATCAACTAGACACCAAAACACTTACATGACACATGCTTTGTCCTAAGACTATGGACTCAACAAAAAATTAAACTAAATTCCAATAGACCAATAGTAAAAATACATTTGCTTTGAAGATCAAATAAAACTAAATTAAAATAAATTTGTCTTCTTAGTCGTACTCTCTGCTTCATTGACACTTAGAGCATCCACACTGGTCATTGCAAATGCCAAATATAAGGTGGGTTTGGCATTTTAAGCCCAAAAGACCTCAGTATCGGAGATTGTAAAAAGGAACTATTGTAAAAAAATTTGGAATTGTGCCACAGTACAATTTTACCTTTAGAATTGTACTGTAGCACAATTCTAAACTTAAATAATAATATTTAATATTCTCTCTCCTCCTTTTTTTAACCCCGAACTTTCTCTCTCCTCTCTCATTATTTCTCTTCTTTTCTCTCTCTTCCTTCTCTTCTTTCTCATCTGCTCTCTTCAAACCCAAGACCCCGTGCTTCTCTCTCTCTCTCTCTCTCTCTCTCTCTCTCTCTCTCTCTCTCTCTCTCATCTGGTGGTTGAGAGTTTCTCTATCTCTCTCTCTAGTTGGGATTGTGACTAACGTGGGCGTGGGTCAACATGGGTTTTGACAACGGTGGGTCGTGGGTTTTGACAATGGTGGAGATCGGCGTGGTGGAGAGATTGGCATGGCAAAGATTGGTGGGTGACGAGATCGGTGGAGTTGTGGTGGCTGTGGCGTTGTGATCAACGTGGGTGTTAATGGTTTTTTTTTTCCCTGGGTTTTCTGGTATATGTGATCGGCGTTATGGTGGTTGTGGCATTGTGATTGGTGTGATGGTTTTTTTTTTTTTTTTTTTTTTTTACCGATCTGAGTTGATATGGATGATGGAGGAGTTGGGTTGATATAGATAATGGAGGAGAAGTTTGGAGGAAGGTGAAAAGTAAAGTAATGGAGAATTCTGGAAGGTACATGCATGTCATGCGTGTGGTAGATAAAATTGGGAAAAAACAAAAAAGGAAAAAAATGTAAATTTTATTGTGAACGTATATTATTTTAATGAGTAGAATAGAAAAATAGAAGTTAGGATGTTGGGTGTATTAGAAAATGATATTGTTTAATTGATAAAGTGGCTTTTTAGGATGGTAAAATAAGATAGAATAGCATTCTTTGATGCTGATGCTCTTACAAAACATTGTCATCTTATACAACTCATACAAGCAAAGAAGCAAAATTCGATGATGGATTGTGACATAAACATCTTATTATGAAAGTGAACAAAGACATGGATTTAATGCTCAATTGCACGCTTTGCACCTTCCAAAGTATTCTTCAATAGCATTGCAACAGTCATTGGACCCACACCACCTGGAACAGGAGTTATCCATCAGGCTACCTTAAATGCTTCCTGGAAATCAACATCTCCAACTAGCCTATAGCCTGACTTCTTACTTGGGTCATCGATTGCATTTGTGCCAACATCAATAACTGCAGCACCTGGTTTTATCCAACTTCCTTTGACCTGAAAATTAAGTAAATAAATTCATAAATAAATAAAATCAAAGAACATCTCCCAGCAGGTTTGATTAAACAATCAGTCAGAGTCAATACAAGGAACTGCTACAAATCAAAAACTGTGTTCCACAGGCAAATTGATTTAAGCCATTACGATATACTCATATGGCATCTTTGTTAATTCTTTAAGATATAGATGAGACAAAGCCATGGTGTTACAACTTACAACTAATATACAAAGCAATGTCCCCACAAGAAAAGGGGAGGGGGTTGGAAAAATTGTATCTAGTGCAGAAAGCTTCCACTTTTGCGGGGCTTGGGAGAGCAGAGAGGTGTTTGGTAGTCTTAACTCCATTTTTTCTTGGAGAGACTGATTCGACAAGAAGGATTTGTAATTTACATTTTTCTAAAAGCCGATTCTGATTTATTCATTTTGACAATCTCTTATCCATACAACCTCCAGTTCAAATTCCCTTCATGTTTCTTTAAAATAGTAGATTAAATGATGGTTAGAGTACATGATCAAGCTTAAATTTGAAAAATTGGATATTCAATTTTATGATATTGATCTCATTTCAACGGAAGCCAGAAAAGAGTCATATATGATGCAAGCACATAAATGGGATGAATTTATTATATATCAAGATATACAGATCTATAAACTTTCTCTAGTTACCATCATTGCCTGCCCTGCTGCTGCAATAATTATGTCTGTTTCACAAATTATTCTTTCGGGATCTTGAGAATGTGAATGGACTATGGTAACTGTAGCATCTACTTTCAGAAGCAGCAGTGAAACTGGCAATCCAACAATGTTACTTCGACCCACCACGACTACCTTTTTCCCCTTTATAGTTAACCACTTTGTGACAGAAGTTCAAGACACCCCTGCATAAAAATTAAAGCCAATACTTACTACATTGAGGATTTGCTCAGTTAATATTCATATGAATAATTCCTGAAAAACAAGAGTTGCTTATTTCATAGAAGATAGTGAAAAAAGTTAAGTTTGAAATATACATATGTATTATTTTCAAGATTCAGTACATTGCCTTGGGGGTGCAAGGATGGAACAAGGGTTCTCTACCTTTCATTGCAAGCTTGCCAATGTTTAGTGGATGAAAGCCATCCACATCCTTTTCAATGCTGATTTCAGTCAGAACTCTCTCTTCATTTATATGCTTCGGCAATGGAAGTTGAACCAATATGCCTGTCAATGTAACAAACCAGGGTTCTAGGATAAACATGCAGATTTAACAAATCAAGAGGCACCCATACATAATATTCAATCCATAATTGGTTTTATAGTTGTTTGGTTGAAACACCTATTGCAGTCTTGGGTTGTAGGAAACTAAGAACTAACCAACTAATAACTTAAAACTCAATCATTTATAGTATACTTCAATACCTTATTGAAACACAGATAAATTTCATTTTTACAATATTTTTAGTTTCAAATACAGAAACTTATTTTTATGATTTACTGCAAATTTTTTTTGGAAGCAATTAAAAAAAAAAACTAAGGCAGAGAAGTTCACATGGGTTTTCTCTCCTTGGTTTGTGTATTAGTATGTTATCATCTCAAAAGGTGTCCAAATAAAAAAAAATTCAGTCAAATACAATAGACTCTAATTCAATGGTTCATAATTTTAACTTGAACAAAACAAATCATAAATCAATGAAACTATTTCATAAAGCACAACATCATCATACATTAAATCATGTATATATGCATTAAAAAACTGGCCAACAATGTACATCAGGATTTGCATTTAACTCATGAACCTTAGC
Source organism: Castanea sativa (assembly GCF_040712315.1). Lineage (NCBI taxonomy): Eukaryota > Viridiplantae > Streptophyta > Magnoliopsida > Fagales > Fagaceae > Castanea > Castanea sativa. The sequence continues at coordinate 27,042,824 of NC_134022.1, forward strand.
GACCAAATCAGCTTCAGAAACTTGCTCTGGAAGGTCTATGTCAAATGACTTAATCCCAACCTTGGCACATGCCTTTCTCTTCATCCTCACATAGCTTTGAGAATCCTTCCTGTTGCCCACGATCACTACAGCCAGCCCCGGAACCTAACCGGCCCAAGTAAGAAGGGCACAAAAATCCCAGTTTACAATTTCTCGCTAAACACTACACCACAACAACAGAACCTCATCCCAGTACAACATTAAGGAGTATCTAACAAACCGTAGAACTGGGCCAACCATGAATAGTACAAAGGTTTAATCTCTTTTTTTTTTTTGGGGGGGGGGGGGGTCAAATTTGTAAAATAAAAAATATAACTCAGTTCTTAATTTGTCATCGTTGTTTCCAAGTACACCTGTTTCCATAAGCAGATTAACATGCAAATTAAAGCTAGTTTAAGATTGGATTAGAACCAGATTGAACTGGTTCCTCAAACACCATCAACTCTCTCAATACATGATTTATAAAAGAAATGCCAATATGGGTTTTGCAAATCAGAGCCTTTAGGACCTGTTTGCTTGTCCCACGAATCCAACTAACCCCCATTAGGAAATAAGGCATTTCACACATCCTAATTTGATAAACAAAAATGAGAAATTTCATAGCCGAGTTGAACACATATATGAATTGGATATGGGTTTGTATTCAAAATTAGATACATACCTTGCCGTGTTTATTTGAGAGATAGTGAACTTCAGAGGCGATTTCATTGCGGATGGTTTGAGCGATGGCTTTGCCGTCGATAATATTGGCCTTGTGATCCGACATCTTTGTCCAACTGATTAGATAGCTTGGAATTTAAATTGGAGTTGGGAACTGAGCTACCAACTCAGCTTTCTTGTGCTAAATTTTCTCACGAACCAAACAGAGACTTTAGTCAACAAATTCTGTTCACCATTAAAGAAAAGTACTTGCACTTAAAGCAAAACAGAGTAATGAGCTATCTTGCTTTTCAAACCCATAAAAACAAGAGCTTTAAAAAAATTGTTGAAAAATATAATTTGAAGTCAGAGAGAGAGAGAGCTCACGAAGACGCAGAAGCCGCGAAAGACTGAAGAGAAAAGAAAGGGGAGAAAGTGAAGCGCAATAGAAACAGGGACAAAATTTTGTGCCACTAATTTTTTTATTTATGGGGGACTTTTTAGTTTTAATAAATAATATAATTGATTCGTTATCAATATATATATAATTGTTTAAAAAATATTTAGTAAATTAATATATTTTATAATTAATTAGAAAAAAAAATTTTCAATTTTTCATATAATCGGAGTTCACCATTCATCCTTGACACTTCTATTTTTGCGGTAAGTCTCTTGCCAAGTGACTTGGATTTGGTGGGGGTATTGCACTATGCAATTACCACCATGTGAGATGAAAATTTGATTGGATAAATATTTTTTTATTTTCTTTTTAACTTTTTTATCTCATCAATTTTTATATCAAATCTCAAAATTCCTTGCTAAGAGTTTTTTAGTTCAAATAGTTAGTATTTCTAGATGTTTCTAACGAAAACATGTTGGGTTTAAATCTCTCCAGCCCAATTAGGGTTGTCTAAAGACCTGCCTAACTGACCAAATCCAAGCTGACTGACAATTGATCTTATGCCTACAGTGGTTGCCAACGGGGTCCCCTTCTAAAACCTAGCAACAATGGGTTGCGTGCCTAACTAGTCGCTCCCTCCAACCTAAGATCGATTATGTTGCATGAAAGATTAAGTAATTATTCTTATTATCAATTAAAAATGAGATGCTAACAAAACTTGAATACAAAAATTTCATAATGAATTATACATCTCAAAAATGAAGAAAAATATGTTCTAGATTAAAAAATATATATTATAAGAAGTTAAATATATATTTTTTTAATTGATATTGATATCAGAGAAAAATAACTTACTACAAATTTTCGTCTTTGACCTCATATTGTATTGAGTCAATTGCCCATCAAAGTGTTCCCACGTGTTGACGTTCTTATAACACAAAAATTATAAAAAGTAAAGATAAAGGCACAATTATTGTTATGGGAAAAATGGTTTTACAAATAAAAGATAAGCAAAATTGACGACCTAATGTTTAAGATATGTAAACCTAAATCGTTTCAAACTTTTGATCAATATCATTGTCTTTCTCATGGTATTCATTCGTAATAAATAGATTAGCTAGGTACAATTTGATGTGTGAAGAGGCCCCATTATCCTTGTACCATGTTTCATCATTGAAAAATTCTCCAGATGTTGTAACTAAACTGAGAGGTTTGCAAGTTTCTGTTTTGGTACTCTCCCTTCATGTGCATGGTTCATTTGATGATAAGATTCGATGGTAGAGTGACCAAGTCTATGAAAACTTATCCTCTTGTTAAGTTGCAGACGTGGAGTCCCGTTTAGGACTTCAATCTGGACATGCTTTGAATAGTTGAGAGCCACCACAATCATTATAGATTTATGAGAGCAATATTCATAGTTGTTACCAGTTACAATTAAAAAAATAAAAAAAAATAAAAAACCGATTAGTTTTTGGCTTGAAGAGAAGAGAAGAAAATGGAGATTCCAACTAGTGCCTTCCACTGCAAAACCCAGCAAAGCGTCGCCAGAAACCACCTCCCACGCGCCCACACGCGCCGGCTGAAGTTTCTGCCTCACGAGCATGCGTTCCATGCGCCGCCACGCGCAGTCAGCCCCTCTCACGCTCCTCACGCACCAGGACAGTGCCGTCATGCGCCTTCACGCACCTCCACGCGCCCCATGCACCTGCTCCGTTTCACGAACTGCCACGTTAGCCCTAGGGGGACGTCACACTGCCACATCATGACACGAGCCGTTGATCGTTGACCATTGAGTTTGACCAAAGTCAAAAATTTTCAACAAGACTTGTCTTGCTCAGTTTTTCGCATAGATTTTGATTTTGGGCTCCGTTTTTGCTTTTGAGGTCTCTAAATCCCATTTTTTGGTCATTTTTCTCATTATGGATCAACAAAATGATTGAGATATCATACGTCCTATCACCATTATGTTGGATGGTCCCACTAGCTATCATGCATGGTCTCAAAATATTACTGTCTTCCTTAAGGGTCGTAAACTGTGGAGATATGTGACTGGTTCAATTCCTAAGCCAGTACCAAACCCTAAGTCCAAAGCCATAGCTGCTGAAGATGCCTCCAAGACTGCTGTTACAATGGATGATTATGAAGAACACCTAGAGGAATGGGAGAGTATTCAGAGTAAGATCTTGTCTTGGTTTATCAATACCTTTATTCCCTCCATTCATAATCTTCTTCCTCGTCTTAAGACTGCTGAGGCTGCTTGAAAATTTCTGGCCGATTGCTATAATTGTACTAATGATTCAAGCTTGGAGTTCCACATTGAATCAAAACTTTATCAAATACGCCAAGAGACAGGTCAATCTATTTCTGATTATTATTCTTAAACTTCTACTATGTGGGAACAACTTTTTGCTGCAGATCCTCCACTAGTGTGTTCTAAGGACATTGAGCTCTTTGTCAAATATCGGGATCACTGTAAATTTATGCACTTCATGATGGGTTTACGTGAGGATTTTGAGCCTACTAGGGCTTCTCTGCTTAGCCGGTCTCCTACTCCTTCTCTTGATGCTACAGTCAAGGAGTTCATTTCTGAGGAGAATCGTCGGCCTATTCATCACATGTCATCATCTGATCATGTATTGGCTACACCATCTCCACAGCCTCCCATTGCTGCATTCACTGCTCCTCCACGAATAAACTCTGGGCGTCCCACCTCTTAGTCTTCCAAAGGTACTCGCTGCGAGTTTTGTCGTGCCAAAGGCCATGACATCTCAGTTTGTTGCAAACTGCAGAAATTTGTGCAAGAGCAGAATAAAGCTTCTCTTCCTCGGGCAGCTTCTGTATTTCCTTCAGATCCATCAGTTCCTACAGGTCCATCTTTAGCTTCCTCACTTACTACGGCTGATATTGAGGCAGTTGTTTAACAGGTTTTATCCCGCACTTCCACTGCTCTTTCTGTCACCTCAGGTAAACAACCTTGGTTTTTTGATACTGCATGTTGTAACCATATGACTCTTGGTGAATCCCAATTTTCTGATAAGGCACCCTTAGCACATCCAATCACCATTTACACTGCTGATGGAACTCCTATACCTATTAGTCATAAAGGAACAATCTCTTCTCCTTGTTTATCCCTTAGTGACACTTTTCATATCCCAAAGTTATCCCTCATTTTACTTTTTGTTGGTAAACTTTGTAAATTAGGCGTAGATCTTTTATTTACTAATCATGGTGTGGATGTGCAGGATCCCCGGACGGGTCAAGTGCTTGGGACAGGCCGTAAATTTGGTCGCATGTTTGAGGTTCATGACTTGAAGATTCCTTCACAAGTTGTTTCTGCAGCTGCTACCACTGCCACCCCCTCACCTGATCTATGGCATGCTTGTCTTGGTCATCCATCCTTGTCTCGTCTTCAATTGTTAGCTTCTCAAGGTCATTTAGGTTCAGTTCAGTTTCAAAATTTTGATTGTACTTATTGTCATTTTGGCAAACAAACAAAATTGCCCTTTAATAATAGTGACTCCTTTTCTTCTGCACCTTTTGATCTTATACATTCTGATATTTGGGGTCCTGCACCTATTCCCACTAAGGGGAAATCAAAATATTTTGTCATATTTGTGGATGATTTTTCTCGATATACTTGGATTTATCTACTTCACCATAGGTCTGAACTTGTGTCTATTTACCAAACATTTCATAAAATGATTGAAACATAGTTCAATCTCACCATCAAAGTCTTTTGATCAAATAATGCTCAAGAGTATAATGATAAATCTTTCCTATCCTTTTTATAGAGTCATGGTACCCTTTCTCAGCGATCTTGTCCTTACATATCTCAACAAAATGGTCGTGCAGAACGAAAACATCGTCACATTCTTGATGTTGTTCGCACCCTTCTCATTTCTGCCTCTCTTCCTGAGCGCTTTTAGGGTGAGGCCGCACTCACTGCTGTGTATACCATTAATCGTATTCTTTCACCAATTACACACAACAAATCACCATTCGAGCTTCTCTATGGTCAAACTCCTGACTACTCCTCTCTTCGGGTTTTTGGTTGTGCTTGCTTTGTCTCTCTTCCTCTTCATGAACGAACAAAACTCCAGCCTCGTGCTCGTCTCTGTTGTTTCCTTGGTTATGGTATATCTCAAAAGGGGTTTCGCTGCTATGATCCTATTTCTCATTGCCTTCGTGTCTCTCGTCATGTTGAGTTTTGGGAACAGTGTCCTTTCACGAGTCTTCAGCAGTTTCCTACGTCCTCCTCCTCAGAGTCTCCCATTTTTACTAATCTTTTCCTTCCTCTCTATCCTGAAACTGTAGAGGATTCTTCAACATCGACTGCCTCTCCAGATGACTCATCTCCGGTTCTGTCCCCGGCATATGACCCACCTGTCTTGGATCCTGTGGCACCACCCTCTCCTGAGTCTCCTATTGGTCCTGAACTTCGTTGTTCCACTCGAGTAAGCATTCCTCCCCCTTATCTCACTGATTATCATTGCTCTTTTGCTCTTGCCACCCTCTATGAACCTTACACCTATTGTGAGGTCCATATTGACCCTCTTTGGTAGCAAGCTATGAACGAAGAACTAGATGCCCTTCATAAGAATCACACTTAGGATATGGTTTATTTGCCTCCTGGTCAGTCTGTAGTGGGTTGTAGGTGGGTTTACAAGATCAAGACCAAGGCTAATGGATCTGTTGAAAGGTACAAGGCTCGCCTCGTTGCCAAGGGCTTTACTCAGGAGTATGGCATTGACTATGAAGAAACATTTGCTCCTGTTGCTCGCCTTACATCTGTTCGATGTCTCATTACTGTGGCTGCTGTTTGTCGCTAGCCTCTTTATCAAATGGATGTGAAGAATGTTTTCCTCAATGGAGACCTCTAAGAAGAAGTGTACATGCAACCACCCCCTAGCTATCCACACTCAGGCCGTCAAGTTTGCCGCCTTGGCCTCAAGCAAGCTCCTCGCGCTTGGTTTGAAAAGTTTAGCTCCGTTATTACTCAGCAGGGTTTCACTTCGAGTCCTCATGACACTACTCTCTTAGTCCGGAGATCCTCTGCTGGTATCACTCTTATTCTTCTTTATGTTGATGATATGATTATTACTGGAGATGATTCTGTAGGTATCTGCTCTCTTCAGCACTTCCTTAGTCAGCATTTTGAGATGAAAGATTTGGGCACTCTCAGCTATTTTCTTGGGCTTGAGGTTACCTCCTTTTTTGATGGATACTATCTTTCCCAAGCTAAATATGCTTCTGATCTTCTCTCTAAAGCCGGTATCACCGACAACAAGACTGTTTCCACTCCCTTGGAATACAATGCAAAGCTCACACCCTTGGATGGTGAACCTATATCAGATGCTACTCGCTATCGTCAGTTGGTTGGTAGTCTAACCTATCTCACTGTTACTCGACCGGATATTTCACACGTTGTGGGTATGGTTAGTAAGTTCATGGATGCCCCTCATTCTGTCCATTATGCTGCCATTCTTCGGATTCTCCGATATGTCAAGGGCACACTCTATCATGGTCTCCATTACTCCTCTTGATCTTCTCTTGAGCTTCATGCTTATTCAGATGCAGACTGGGCAAGTGATCCGACTGATCGATACTCTATCACAGGTTTCTGTTTCTTGTTGGGTACTTCTCTTGTCGGGTACTTCTCTTGTCTCGTGGCGTAGCAAGAAGCAGGATGTGATTTCCCATTCCAATACTGAGGCTGAGTATCGTGCCCTTGCTAACACCACCTGCGAGCTTGTCTGGCTTTGCTAGCTCTTAGCTGACATGGATGCTCCACAGCCCACTGCTACTCTTCTTTATTGTGACAATCGTAGTGCTATCTACATTGCTCATAACGATGTCTTCCATGAACGCACCAAGCACATTGAGATCGACTGCCACATTACTCGCCAGCATCTAAAGAAAGGAAATCTCAAGTTGTTCTCCATCTCCTCTGCTGACCAGCCTACTAATATCTTCACCAAGACTCACCCGTCGGGTCGTCTTCGAGATCTTATATCCAAACTCCAGTTGGCTTCCTCCTTGTCATCTCGAGTTTGAGGGGGGATGTTAGTGTATAGCTTAGACTAGTTTAGTCCATTGGGTTTAGCCTAGTATACTGTACTTGTAGTTCACTCATATTACTTGTACTGCACACATACCTAGTCTATATAAGGTTCTCTATTGTACATTATTATACACATATCAATATACAGACTATTCAGTCTCTCTCTCACTTTATATTCTTAACAAGTTTTAACAATCTATAAATCATCATAAATCTAATATTAGTCAAACCTTAAGCCTCCTCCTTTACAAGAGAAGTATCATTAGTCTACTACCTAAGTATTTGTTTTACATTTATCTTAGCATTTGTTTAGATTTATCTCCATTGATTTATGGGGTTTAAAAATAAAGATGAATTAAAGTGAAACCTTAAAAAGTCATAAACGAAATAAGATGAATAAGTTGGAAACAAAACTCTAACAAACGAATGAACAAACCAAATTCAAAATAGTCCAAGCTTCTCATTCTTATTTGATATATATATAATAATTTGATTCATCATTTATTGCTTTTGTTTTTCTTACAACACACGGTAGCCAGAGGGGATTCAAATTCAGGTTTTTCAGGCTATTCAACATTCTGCTACATATGTTGTTTAGCATATCTGAAATTTATTCCAAAAGCTTCATTCAATGGAAGCTTCTTAGTCTTGTTCTTATTGTTATTATATAGCTAATGCATGGAATTTCTTATGCTGGGCTAAGATATCGCCTTGCAATGTTCCCACCTGCACCATTAGGAAAAAACCCACCAGGCTTGTTCTCACTACCAGTTCCATACACTATCCTTAAGATCTCAGGTGGTGTCCGAGCATACGAAAGGGAATCTGTATTAGCTGAAAGGATGTTACTGTTTGTACGATTCTCTGCACCAAGGGATTGAGGTACTATTATGCCTTCATCTTTGATACCACAATTGGCTAATCTATTGTTAAGCTCAGCAGTACGGTTAACGAACTCGGCCACGGTTTTTCCATATGGCAGCACTATTTCGTTGGCTCTCTCATAAAGTAATGCTCGTATAACTGCATCTTGTCCAGCCTCCACTCCTAGAAGCCCAGCAACCAACTACCAAAACAGATAAAGATATACTACAATTGATTAATTAATTGATACTATATATTTTTAATCATATTTTATTTACCTGTAGGTGTATTTTATGTTTATTTTAAGTTTTCAAAATAAATAACTACTATCGAAATGCATGTTAAAGGAATTTTTTAAAATAAAAATTATATAACATGGATGCAAAGTATTCCCAGAATGTTTGTCACAGACATTTTAAAGGATTTTGGATTGTTTGTGCTTTTACGGTTTTACCATAATATGCGTATATATGAAGGAGTAAACAGATTTTGTGGGATAAAGATGTGAGTTATTACACTTCGTAAATTAATGTTTGAAAGAACTGGAAGGGTGCCAACATAACCCGTAAGCCCTATGTAAGGGATCAAATTGCTCGCTATCAAGTAATTGATTGTGTTAAGATAAGGGTCAAATGGCACAAATGGAGTGATCAAACTGAAACCAAGAGCTTGGTGGATAAAATTTGCGAAATTCTGAGCGCTGAGGTCCAACTGAGGCCTTGGAATTCCACCTGTTGCGTTAATAATAGCCCTGAAAAGTTATGTTAAGAGAGCATCAATGAGACTAGGCAAATATATGGAGTAATTTCTTTACTATGGAACAATTACAACAAGAAGGAAAGGAGAAATTCCAATTATATAAAAACATGATTGTATTATTTGTTTTAGTACCTAAGATGGCCAATTTCCTCATAACCAAATTCCTCGATGATCTTAGCAACAAGGGGGTCAAGATTGGCCTTCTTGGCACCAATGGGAGGCGGACCACCCTTAGCAAAAGATGGAGTGAAACTGTCAAGTCCTCGACCAAGTGCACCATACAAGAAAAAATCAGCTTCTAGGAATTCAAGGTTCTGAGCAAATTGAATCATATCAGTATCAGTGGCTTGAATAGGTCCGCAGTTGGTGGGAGCACCCATGACCAGGCTAACTTCTAGTGTAAGAATAAAGAGAAAGGCGCAGAAGAGAAATGGTCTAGCCATTGTGAGATCAGTGTGTGTATCTAATTAGCAAAATATAGCTTAAGTGATTTATGGTAAGTGCATGTGCATAAGGCAGCGATTACTACCTTTTATAGAGCGGGAGAGAGAGAGCATGTAAATGTAAATTGATCACATATTTAAGGTTCAGGCGTCACTTGAACACAAAAGTCAGTCTCAAATTACCTTTTTGTAAGGCAAAATTATTCTATATTTCAAGCTAGAGTATGTGAGTCCACGTCTCCACCCTAACACGTGGAAAAACATTTCCAATATTATTGTGTTTGGATTACACGTTCAGCCCAAATTATTCAGAGTTTGCACTTTTAGCTGGGTCTCACGGCACTGTTTACGACCCAATCAAAAACACAAAAATGCGCACATTAATGCATTTCTAGGTCTCATGGCACTATTTACACTTTTAAAAATTATTTTTCTACAGTAGTTTCAGCAATAAGTTTTCAGTTTTTAGCAAATAAACGGTATCCAAACAAATTCTTAATCACTGCTGACTTCAACTTAAAGTACTCTTAATTCTCAGGTTTTTCTTGCCCAGGTGTTATACGCATGGTTGTCAAAATTTCGATTTGGATCCTACGATTTTACAATCCTACCTGCCCAAAACAATCCAGATCTTTCAAGAATCTTCGCAATCATTCAAAATTGGTAGAATCATACGATTCTAATGATCCCAAACGGCCTTAATTTCTTGTAATCTTCTTTAACTTGACAGAAGGCTCAGTTGGACCTAAATAAAAAATAAAATCTCAATAAACCAAGTTTTTCCACTCTAATATAAAGAGTGTCAATTGGACCCAAATAAAAAATATCTCAATAGAGTGTCACGTTTTGAGGTTTTTGGACTCTTTAAATGATGCTTACAAATGGATGTAATGATGTATGATAATTATATCAATGAACGTATAATTTATGTGATTATTTAACATACGAATGTGTATTTTTTGTTTTTTCCTCAAATTATGTAGGATCTTACGATTCACGATCTAATCCTACGATATACGATTTCACCTACCTCTCAGGATCCTACATAAGATCCCAATTTTAACAACCTTGGTTGTATGTGTATTTCTACTTGAGATAGAGGAAAGCCCTAGAATGCTTGAGTCTATATTGGCTCGGGATGTATTGATTTCACTTCTTCTTAATAAAAGCTACTACCTTTTATAGAGAGGGAGAGAGGGAGCATGTAAATGTAAATTGATCACACATTTAAGGTTCTGGCGTCACTTGAACACAAAAGTCAGTCTCAAATTACCTTTTTGTAAGGCAAAATTATTCTATATCTCAAGCTAGAGTATGTGAGTCCACGTCTCCACCCTAACACGTGGAAAAACATTTCCAATATTAGTGTGTGTTTGGATTGCACGTTTAGCCCAAATTATTCAGCGTTTGCGTTTTTAATTGGGTCCCATGGCACTGTTCACGACCCAGCCAAAAATGCAAAAACGCACATATTAATGCATTTCTGGGTTCCACGGCATTATTTACACCTTTAAAAATTATTTTGTTACAATGGTTTTAGCAATAAGTTTCAATTTTCAGCAAATAAACGGTATCTAAACAAACTCTTAATCACCGCTGACTTCAACTTAAAGTACTCTTAATTCTCTTGTTTTTCTTGCCCAGGTGTTGTACACATGGTTGTTAAAATTCCAATCTGGATCTTACGATTTTACGATCCTACCTGCCCAAAATGATCCAAATATTTCAAGGATCTTTGCAATCATTCAAGATCGGTAGGATCGTACAATATTGACAATCCCAAACGACCTTAGCTTCTTGTAATCTTCTTTAACTTGACAGAAGGCTCAGTTGGACCTAAATAAAAAATAAAATCTCAATAAATCAAGTTTTTTCACTCTAATGTAGAGAGAGTGTCAATTGGACCCAAATAAAAAATATCTCAATAGAGTGTCATATTTTGAGGTTTTTGAACTCTTTAAATGATACTTACAAATGGATGTAGTGATGTGTGGTAATTATATCAATGAATGTATAATTTATGTGATTATTTAACATACCAATGTGTATTTTTTGTTTTTTCCTCAAAATATGTAGGATCTTACAATTTATAATCCGATCCTATAATCTACGATCTCACCTACCTCTCACAATCCTACGTAGGATCCGATTTTGACAACCTTGGTTGTACGTGTATTTCTACTTGAGATAGAGGAAAGCCCTAGAATGCTTGAGTCTATATTGGCTCGGGATGTATTGATTTCACTTCTTCTTAATAAAAGTTGTGGTATTCTTATAAAAAAAAAGTTTTGTTTCTCGTTTTTTTAGTTTATATATATATATATATATATATATATATATATATATATATATATATATATATATATATATATATATATATATATATATATATCT